>NC_092060.1:8197500-8485000 GCF_039877785.1 Chaetodon trifascialis
GAGGACAGCAGGAGAGATGGGAGCAGCTCCTGTTATCATGAGGCGCACGCGACCGCCGAGGCTGGCCTGTAGAGGGCAGCACACTACATTAATACTTGACAGCTCTATCAGTTGCATCCCCAACACATGTAAATAATGTAAAACACTGTGCTGGCTCTGTGTACCTGGACCTTCCTGAAGATCAGTCGATCCCAGATGCTGTCTCTCCTCACGATGCCTTTCATGATCTCTGCCTCCTTCCTCTTATAGGCAAATCCCAGCAGCCAGCGCTTCAGAGAGTTGTTGGCCTGCCCGAAGATCTGCAGAGGCACACACATGAAGGCTCACCATAATTATTAGGAACACCATCATCATCATCCATAATGTCTATGCTGCATTCGTCCAGCATGGAGGTCAGAGTTTCAGAGGCATGCACAGTGCCTCAACTCTGAGTTAACAATCCTGATTATGTGGCGATTATCATCATGCCCACCTACCTTATCATACATTCTGTTCAGGAGTCGGGGTACCACAGGAAACACAGTAGGTTTCAGGGTGCTCAGGTCATCTGTCAGCCAACGAATGTCTCCCTGGAAATAGCCAATCTTGGCTCCATGCACCAGCATCACTCCCTGTCAGAGGGGGACAGTTAGCAGATGACCAGAGCTGCTTCATGTGAGACAAAAGCGAGGTGGACACAAAGGGTTTGTATGGACATTGATGGGTCTATAACAAAGGGTGCCTGTGGGAGCTAAGGGAGCATACAATACCTGTACTACTCTCTCAAACATATGAGCCAAGGGCAGGAAGGAAATATGGACATCACTGGAACACAACGGACAGTAAACCTAAAACACGTGCAGACAGACAGACAGACAGACAGACAGACAGACAGACAGACAGACAGACAGACAGACAGACAGACAGACAGACAGGGACACAAATGCACACGATGGACACAAACAGACAAGAAGGGACAGGAGTCAGTGTTAATATTTGTACCTCCACCACCCTCTCAAACATGTGGGCCAGAGGCAGAAAAGACAGCATGACATCGTCTGCGGTGGTCTGAGCGTAAGACTGGAGAGAAGAGGAAAGACTTAACCACAGCCCCTCACTCTGCCAACAAACATAGCTTTACTGTTCTCTCTTCCTCTTCACATGTGGTTCTACGTCTGGATCCTGAATCAGAGGAGGGTTTGAACTGTCAGTACAACAGGCCGGACATCCATTCCTCCTTTCCTGCTCTCTGCCCCCTCATCCATTAAAACCAATAAAGCTAAATCAAAGTCAACTTGCTCTAACATCCCTCTCTCTCTCTACTTTGCTGCCTATCCCGGCATTGAATTTCATTCAACAGAAACTGATCATTATCTCAACAATATATGCTCCTTTTCTGATTTCATGTTGTAATTTCTGGCGTCTCCTTTGTTTTATTCCTCAGTAAATCTGCTGAAGCCATGATGGCAATATTAGCTGTTTAAGTGCAGCAGTAATAACAGTATTGTCAGTTACAGCAAGGTTATAAGTGAAATTAAAAAAAACATTTTACGTTCTAAGCCTGCGTCCCTGTGTTAAAGCTGCAGCAGGTAAGATGAAGAGAGCAGACTTAGCCTGAAAATTTGAACCAACACAAGTTCACGTCACGCTGCACTCATGCCCTGCCTCCAAGCCCCTCCTCCCTGCAGCATCTGTACAGCTGCCGTGACAACCAGTAACATTAGCCTTAGCATCAGAAACAAGCTAACTCTGCCCAGCCGCTACATCACAGTCGCTAACATACGGTACGCGCTGCGTAGTGTTACTGTAACAATCACCATATTAGCTTCATGGTTATTTGTTGTCTTAGCCGTATGTGCTGTTGTTGGCAGCGGCGGTATGGACAGTTTCTCCTTTGCGGGTGACCGTTGCTCCGCCATAGCTTTCACGAGCCTCCTGACGCCGCTCACAGAGCTGTTTGACTGAGCGGCAGCCGGCAGCATGAGCAGAGGGAAGGAGCGGGTCACAGCGTGCGTGAGTAGTGATTGACAGATGTCAGACACTCCCTCAGATGCTCCTCTGGCTCTGATTAGTTGTTTTGTGTCAGGCGAGGTGGATTCTTGCAAATGGCAGTAGGAGCAGTAGGTGGGACCAATGAAGCCTTTTTTTTCCCCCACAGATTACATGTTCCATGTACTGCTGTCTGGGCATAGGGACAGTTTTAGCAAATATGACAGAGAAATACTTTTATAAAAGTTACCTACTGCAGCTTTAACTGTTAAGTTTTTGAGCAAAGCAGTATCCAAACAGGGATGAAAGAGTGGTGTTTATATTTCAAAAAGAATGTGCTTGAGGTTTCATTTCATTCCTCCCTCACCCTCCACCTCCTGATCTAACAATGCAAGTGAGGGAGGAGGAGAAAGGCGGAGGCAGAAGGAAAAGGAAGACAGGAAGATACAGAAGAGGGGGAGGTAGAAAAAGAAAGATGATTGGGAGAAGGACAGGAGGGGGTAGAAAAAGAGAGATGGTAAAGAAGGAAAGGTAGAGTAGAGGAGGAACAGAGGAGGTAGAGAAGGAGAGGAGGAAGTAGAGGAGGAAACCTCATACTGTTGTTTCACTGTGACTTGTAGCTCAAGTATTCCATCAGCACCTCACCTCTGTCGTTTTGATGAAGGCTGAGCAGTTAGACACAAGATTCCCATGTGTCAACATAGCTCCCTTTGGGTTTCCTGAAAGTATACACACACACAGCCTTTGAGTTAAAGTATATACGTATATGCAGTATATATATACGTATATATGAAATATACGTATATTTCAGATACTCATGGAAATTATACTGGGTGCACTTTACTCTGTGTGTGTGTGTGTGTGTGTGTGTGTGTGTGTGTGGATCACCTGTTGTTCCGCTGGTGAAGCAGATGATAGCCATGTCCTCAGGTTGTGGAGGCTGGAGGGATTGGAGTGACAACAATCAAACCAAATGTTTGAAGTATTAACTGTAAGAGGTCATTTAACAGGCCAGTGTTTACTTACCACTGGTTGGTGATGGTGGGCTTTCCCCAGAGCCTGCACGACAAGAAGAGCACATAAGAAACAGAAGACACAGAGGACATAAGGAAATCTAAATTAAAACGAGACAGCTGGAACAAAGTAAATCAAAATTACGACATAGCAATAAAATAGGCAGTAAGCACAAAACAAGGTGACAAGAGAGGGAAGCAAAAACGAGTTAAAAAATAAAGAAGAGTAACATAAAAAAAAAATGGAAGGTTAGAACAAAGGGAGAGGAACAACGCAAAAACTGTGGAGCAAACAAAAACACAGAATGTTTTCAAACTAAAAAAGAATGAAACAAAAAATCCCTGAACGTACACAAAAAGCCAAAGACCTGATTCAGGACTAAAAAAAAAACAGTGGTGTGGTCACAAGCTGCCTGCTGACCTCCATCTCCTGCAGGCTGAGGATGTGGATTCCAGCCTGCTGTCCCCTGTCAACCAGCTCGGCACTGGGGGTCTCCATGAGCACGATGGTTTTCACCGAGTGCCCCTTGTCTTTAACACAGTCCAGCACCAGGTTAACTTTGTCCACCACGTCACACACTATGGTCGAGATGGCAGCTGCAGAAACAACATGTGGACATCGATCAGGTCGCCTGCAGCCCTATCACTATAAGTGTACGCATGTATTTACGTTGTTGCTGTGCGTTACCTTTGTCTATAATGTAGCCAATGGCCTCTGTTCCCAGTGTGTCGTACAGAGGGACTGACACCAGAGAATATGTGTAACATGCCAGCTCACTGATGGTCCACTACACACATGAACAAGTATTAAAGGATGATCCATTACCAACACTGGAAAGATTATACAGACACTATATGTGCACTGCCATGGTGAAATGGTGCAGACATTACCAGGTGAATGTCAGGACTGATGGCATTTTTGACCAAATCTCTGAGTTTACAGACAGTATATACAGTGCAACAGAGGGTAAATATCTGTTTATGTATGGATAGTGTCAGGGTTTATTGATACTGAAGCAAACTTCAAAATGTGATGATTCTCAGAAAAGGTCTGGAGCTAAGAGGAGCATCTGTTCTGTCCGCTTTCTGATTTCTGGATGTTTATTCACAACGGACATCTGACATAACGATATCCTCAGAAAGTGTGAGTCACACTGAATATAAAAATAAGCATGTTTGTCTGCGTGTTCAGATTTGGCTCATGAGTCAAGAAAGAAGTACAATTCAAACCTAAATTCTGGCAAGCGTGCATTATGGGTAAAGAGTATGCGTCTGTACCTCGGGTCTGTTCTGAGAGAAGATGCCAATGTGGGAGTCGGCGGTCTTTGAGTGTCCTTTATGAAGAAATGCTGAACCCAGATTCTCTGTTCGCTCCATTACCTAACACACACACACACACACACACACACACACACACACACACACACACACACACACACACACACACACACACACACACACACACACACACACACACACACACACACACACACACACACACACACACACACACACACACACACACACACACACACACACACACACACACACACAGATTATTAATCCCTGGTGTTGGACCACCACGGAATGTCAACAACTGTTTGCATTTTTAGCTCTACCGCTGCAGGCCATAATGTTTTTACAGGGGGAGCTGCTCATGGTGAGACTTGCCTCTCTGTAGGACATCCATTCATAGGGCTGTTTTGGTTTCCTGGAGCCCAGGCAGGGGCCATTATCTTCAGGATGAAAGCAGAGTGATTGGGCAGAGGAAGGGGGGATATAAGAAAAGAAAGTTGCAAGAAAGAATTTCAATAGTGCTGTGTCTATCTGAATAAACTTTCTCATCACACATACAGACTGTATTTTTTGATCTGCTGCTGACCTAAAGGACAGTTTACTGCAGTGGCAGGGTGTCAAGTTTAAACCCCATACTTTTTGGTCAACAGCAACACTGAGAGGCTCTATAGTAACTCCACATTTAAAAATCATCATGATGAATCTGTGACTCACTGGAGACTCGGGCCCCTCTGAGGAAGAACTCATACATTGTTCTGGCGTCGTCGTAAATACGTGTCAAGTGACCGTCCCCGTTCAGAAGGATTGATCGGCGCGCAAACTCTCCACCCTGATGAAAGAAAGAAATGCTGGCCATCAGAGCTACCATTGATTGGATTTTTTTATTATTGTAATTCCAGCAGCAGCGTTACTCTTTATTTTCTAGGTATGGATAACTAACAAATATACAAAATACTGAATCATACTGCAGAACAGGAAGTAGAAACACTGGCTGTTGGTGCTTGTTAAAACCAAGGCAGGATACTGTCACATGAAAATTAAACTGCTGTTTTAAGATTCTGCTTTCTTGACTTCACAGTGAAATTGGTCTTCATTTGAATGCAGTTTTCAGACCCTACAGACCATGAAGTCAACTCAAGTACTTCAGATACTGACAGACAGACCTCGCCCTGAAACTTACCGGAACCTCAATGGACTGCATGCGGAGGTCGCACACGGGTGGGAGGGCCTTGGGCCGTGTTGCCAGGTAGTAAGTTGTTGCGGCAGCCACTGCCCCCATGCTGACCAACATGGGGGTGGAGACACTTCTGATGCACTGGCTGACATCATCCAGATCTGGCAACCTCAGCTTCTGCAAGAAGTCCTGGCTCAGCATGTTGCTGCCGGTGTGGTAAAAGATGTGTTTGTGCGAAGTGAACCCGTTAGTGTGTGTGTGTGTGTGTGTGTGTGGGTGGAGTGGTAAAGTTGTGTGAGTGTGTGTTAGATGAACGTCGTGCCCTGAAGTGAGGTTAAGAGTGTGTACGTGTTACAGGAAGGAGTGTGTGGAGAGATGCTGGCCAGGACGGGACCTGCAAGAGAAGATCATTCATTCGTTTGTTTATTTTTTAAAAAGTATTCTTAAGCTGTAGTTTTTGGAGGTTTGTTCTTTTGAAACACCAACCAATCACATCCCTCATCTTTGTGTTTGTTTGGACTGTGACAATAGCAGTTATTACCTCTAGTTATGAAGCATACACACACTCTAACATGCTCACTGAGACGATGCTAACATGCTGAGGTGTAGCAGCTAATATTCACCAGATTACCATCTTAGTTTAGCCTACTACTAGCTGCATGCTAAAATTATTAGGCAAGGCAATCCTTCAGTTGTCGGGATATTTCAGCCTGGATCAACGTGGTGGACTGACCTTCACTGCCATCCCCACAGCCATGCTGCTGACATAACTGAAGACACACAGTTTCTCTCCTCACTTATCCCGACAAGAAAACATCTGTCTATGCAAAAAGCATCAAGTTCATCTGCTCAGGTTTTCAGATATCTCTCCTTGAGAAGGTGATTCCAGTTATCACTGCAATCACCTTCAGCAGAAAACAGAGTGCCACTGCAAACCTGGTTCCAAGTCTCAAGTATGTCTCTACAACTACAGTATATTCATGACTAAATGAGCATCAATTGAAGGTTGGTCTTTAAGTTAAGGACAGTTCAAGGAAGCACCAGAGTTCAAAATGGGCTGCCTCAGCCACATCAATCTATTACATACAGCCAGTGTAAGCAATGGACTCATTCATTCATTCATTCATTCATTCATTCATTCATTCATTCATTCATTCATTCATTCATTCATTCATCTTCTAAACCGCCTATCCCTTTCGGGGTTGTGGGAAGCAATGGACTTCTTTCACAATAAGCGTGACCTCTTCAGGTTAGTGTGTAAAAATGGGCATGGATATTAAGCACAGAGCACTCAGTATTGCTGCCACAACTGTAGTACAACAGCAGGTAAACTTGTTCAGCTGTGGCTCCTACTGAAGTTTAATGAGATCATATATCACATATTTAACCGATTCTCTGTGGACAAGTTAAGCAGGTGTGCCAGGTTCCCATGGTGTGTGGGTGTGTATATTTGTGTTTAACAGGTGGAGTAAGGTTGCCAGTGTTGTAACAATCACACAAGCACACACCCACACAGATGAGGTGACAGACTGGAGCAGCTGTTATAAGAATACACAGATTAGAAACAGGGTCTGGGGTGGGGGAACACAGGGAACACACAACCTCCGTGCGAACTTTGAGCATAAAAACAATGACCTTACGCCCAGATTCCATGTTGCCACAACAAACGGAGGGTCAACACTGATCATATCAAGATTGGATTCAACACAAATTTTCAGAAGATACAATCAATCATCCATAGCCACAGGGGAGCGCTAGCATTTAAACTGTTTGCAATGACAAAGCTAACGAAAGGGTTAAACCCGAGTGTACTGAACTGGACAAAGGTGTTTTTTAGCTTCAGAGTTCTACTTCTCACCTCTAAGATGGAGATTGTATGATCACATTATAGTCCAGCTTTATGTTCTTTCTGTGATCATGGTATCGGGAGACTCCCCATAAAAATACTAGTTTCTAATCTGCTTTTAAAAGGCTACAAGTAAAAATACAAACACACCTAACATCGTACAAAGCATTACAATACAACTCATAGGTGCAGCATTACACTGCACACACTCAGAGGTTTCAATGTATTTCATGACCTTCACAAACAGTCTATACAGAGTATGATTTAAAGGCAAATGTTCTTAAAGCCATTTCTGTTTTGGGCAATTCAGAAGAATCATTACAGTCAGAAAGGGATGTGTTCAATGACATGTAATTGCCACAAATCCCCCCTGCCAGTCACTGAGGTACCTTTAAGGGTAAATGCATGTTTACCATGAATACGCTTCAAAAATGACTGACAAAGAACAGCACCAACCACGACACTGGAAAAGCCCGTACAGGACAAGGCCTGGTTTCAACAGGCGTCAATAACTGCACCTAGACAGATGATGACACGACCACGTGTCTCCACCTCAGCAGAGCCTTTTCTACCCTCTCACCTGTAACAGACAGCAGCCAGGTGGGACTTTGGCGTTCCCTATTCAGCCCAACATCCGACAGTGACCCTGTTGTTACTGCTGCTACAGCAACAGCCACGCTCTGCTTTACTGAGGAGGACGCGCTGATATACCACTGGCACAAAACACACGCACAGATTCTGTTAGACAGTGATGTGTGACTGCAGCCCATCCACCAATCAATGACCTGACTGGCTCCAGGGAGGGCTCTGATAGGCTGGCTGTGGCAAGACGGCCGGTGTGATTGACTCAAAGACGTGATGTAAACAATCAATGAACTTATCTATGGACAAGATCAATGAGATAGTAAAGGTTGGGGGTCAAAGAGATCAGAGTTTGGAATTTTTCTAACTGCTGTTGCAAAATACAATCAAACATACAATATCTTTAAAACCACACTGTGCATCAACACACCACGTTTGTCTTACACATATGGATCATCGGACTTACTGTAGATTCCATTAGACGAGCAGAGAACCGTGACCTCCTGAGCAAAGTGCCTTCAATCACCAACAGGTAAGCAGTTGCTCTGCCCTCTCACCCTTCCCCCAGTGACCTATGACCCCAGTGTGGTCAGCTGAGATGATTAGACAGAGTGAGACAAATGTTGATAAAAAGGGAAAAACTGAAGGACAGAGAGGAGGCTGTCCTGGTGACTTATGTTTGTTGAGCTATGGCATAAACTGCTGTTTCTCTAATATTGGGTCTTTGTTCACAAGAGTCCATTAATTAATGGTTTGATGCATAAAATTTTCATTATGATTCCCTAAATCCTACAGTACTGACAGACCAACAGCTCAAAACACAAAGATATTCAGTCACAGACGACAAAAAAGTAGAAAAACCTCATGACTGAGAAGCTTGAACTACGCAATATTTACCGTCTTTGTGTAACAAATGAGTTAACTTTTTAGATAACAGTTATCTAAAAAGTTGCAGATTCATTTTATGTCAGCTGACATCAATTTCAACTAATTGTTTTAGCTCTGGATACATGAGCATGCAAAATCACACAGCATTAAGATTTTGTCAAGGACCTTCCATTCCAGTTTCCTGTGGTGTCACACACAGCTCAACTCCACCACTGGGTGATAGATACCTTAACTTGGCCAGCTGAGTCAGTGAGAGTGTGTGAGAGATAAAGGAAAAAATAAGATTACACTTTCTGCTGCGGATGCTTTCATAACCAGGCAAAAGGGGAAACTTGCCCAGACCCGTCAGACCCTCAGGGCCACCAAAAGCCCCTGGGGTCGACTGTCCTTAACACACAATAAAACTGGACCAACTGGACGCGCTTAGTGACTGCAGGTGTTCCATAAAATGTTTCTAAAGTATCTTTCAATTTTTTTTTTTGTGTGTGTGATTTCCTGCCTCTTTGGAGCTAAAACAACAACTGACAATTTAGAATTTTGTAAAAATATTTTTAGTTTAGATTTTACAGCATGTCCACTGTAATGGACGACACAACGAAATCATAACAGGCTGACAAGAAAACAAGAATCTCAGTCCATTTTTTAGATGAAACTGAACATTTGGCCCGTATCTTTTGTTGAACTACTGAACAAAACTGACATTATTTAACATTCATAACATTGCTATTATTTTTCCTAACAAAAACTTTAACTGAACTCTGACTCCAATTTTATGATTCCTGACATGTTCATAAACAAGAAAATATATGATTACCATAGTTAAAAAAAACAACAACAAAAAAAAAAACAATATCTTAACAATATTTGACTTATCTTTTCTCTTTTCCTGGCACTTGCATTTTGCTGCAGTCTCTATTTTGTCTCAGCATGAAAACAAAGTTCCCTTCATCCCACCCAAACACCTGAGATATCATTGGAAAGGCCAGGATGTCCTCTACTGAGCACCCCAGGACTTCGTAGGCCAGCTCAAATGAGTCAAAAGATATAGACCAAAACCAAATGTCCACTACAGAGGACACAAATTAATAGGCTTGGTCTCAGGAGGATGTGGAGAATGTTAATCTTTTTTTTTTTTTTTGCATGTTGATTGCTGAATATTGACATTTGTATGCATCAACAGAAAAATGTTACATCAGTATTCATTCAGTGCTTGGGAGTATGTCTATGCTCCTGACAATGAGGAACTTTTTAATCTGACAACAAGACAGACATCTACAGTACATAATGTTTGAAAGTAACTAGGCGAGGTACTTTTACTTTACTTGAGTATTTCCATTTTATGCTATGTTATACTTGTATTTCACTGCATTTCAGAGAGATACGTTGTACTATTTACTCTACTACATGTATTTGATAGCTATAGCAGCTATGGTAGTATAATACTTTTCAGGCCAAGATTTCACATTAAAAACATAAGTCTATAAAGTACAATACATCATTTAAAATGACATCAGTGGCTCCCAACCAGTCTGTCATGTTTCAGATACAAGTCATTGGCAGTTCCACTAAAGAGAGACACTTCCTCTTAACACTCAGATGGTTTCATTAAGGAAGTGAAACAAAGGAAAGATTAGAGAGAAGTCCAAACAACCTCTGCAAACTTGTGCCTGAGAATCTGCCTTTTTTGTTCTTTCCTCTACGATTAATCATCAGATGACCCCAGATTTATTTTACGAGCCTCAGGGGGGAGCCCAACCCCTTGATTGGAGACCACTGGACTAAACAGCCTCAGTGTATAAAGCAGTAAAAGCAGCTCCACCTCACCCAGCTGCATCAGTAAAATGCTGTTTCATGCACTGATGCATCAGTTTTAACACCCTAATAATGTAATACATTATATTTTTCATATATGACACTTAAGTACATTTTGCTGCCAATATTCTGTACTCCCACTTCAAGTCTGATTTTAAACGCAAGTATTTTACATCACTGGTCTTTTAACTAAGTAACAGCTCTGAATACTCTTCCATCTCTGAAACTAAAGGACAACAAGCACTTGGGGGTACCCCATTCAATAAAGTAGTCTGAATTTTAAGTTAAACTGTCAAAACTCACCAACTCCATGTCAAAGCCATCCCTGTACACTTTGGTTCAACTCCAAATCCAGAGAAACACACCTGAGTGTTTTACAGGAGCACTGAACACACCTGTGATGCTGAGATTGTTGCAAAATACAAACAAACAACAAACATGTTCTACAGCTGCTGCATAATTAATATCATTGATTTTTTTTTTTTTCTTTTTCTTTTTTCTTTGTGCAGATGCATCATTTTCTGCATGCCTGCTGTTGTTGTTGTGCAGCATGTGATCCGCTTTAATCTAGCGGCTACTCCACCCACCTTGGTCAACCCGGTGCGCCCCCAGGTCCATAACGAGCGTCGCCACAGAGAGGGGGGCAAAGCTGCAGTATGGAGGGGGATGCATACCAAGGAGCCAATGAAAGTATGGTCGGTTCATGGATGTCAGCCAATCAGAGACAAGTCACCTTTCACCTCGAAACCTGCTTTGTGCCACCATATCCCTACAGGCGTCTTTACTGTGTCTGTCACCAGCCTCATGCCTGCAATGTATGCTGACTATATGTTTTATCTAAGTCTCTGCAGTACACACCACCACACTCACGCACATGGACAAACACATATGCCAGTCACCAGTCTGCAATGCCACGCGAAACTGGTCTTTAATGTACAACATGTCACTGACGTTAGACTTTAGACTTAATGATCATTAATGCAACACTTAACTGGACTATGGACCACTGGAACACACACATCACACAGTATATGATAACATTGACTGCACCTAAAGGAGGCGCAGAGAGTAGAGCTGATGGCAAATTTCATTCATAAAACTAAAGATGTTTAGTTTTCTGAAAAGTGGAGCCAATCCGTGTAGAGTCCCTGCAGGCTTTTTTGGCTTCTACGAGCAAATAGCTACAACTGCTCCACCGTGCAGGCTCCACGGCGGACTGGACTGAATGAAGGCTGCGGGTATGAGAGACATGAGTGAAGGGTGCACAGAGCGCCAGAGCCAGTATATCAACCTTAACAGCGGACTTAAAAGCACACAGGACAAAACCATTAAGATAATGTGTCAAGTTTTTCCAGTCTTTTATGTTTTAGCGTTAAGACGACACCAAAAAAAGTACCAGGTCTTTGAATAGAGCTCTGCCTGTCCTTTTAATTCAATACTATTGTATGAACTTCTCATGCTACGTTCGTTTTTTTTGGTCTAGCATGCGGTATGACGACGACTACACAAAATATTAACTGGTTCAAAATGAGTAAATTAACAACTAACTTGATAAAGTTCTTCCCACCTGTTCGCTGCAGACCTCCCGGCTTCTCGTTTGTGACCACGCGCACCAATTGTGAAGAAAAAAAGTACAACTTCCGGATTAAAGCTTCAAAATAAAGTCCGTTGTGTTTACAGAACTTTCATAGGAATAAACGATGTTCGTACTTAAGAGTAAAACAAGAGTAAGCGCATAAGATATTTCATTGCGAAGTAAACTAAAACACAATTGTACTCTTGAAAGGTTGTCTTTTGCCGATGTACGATTTTAGGATCTTTTTTAGTATTTATTTTGAAGGGATAATGCCCAATATCCGGTCGGAACAAAGCACAGCCCAGAGAACGAAAGCGGTGATAGTTTGGTGCTGTGAATCATTGCTTCACTGTGGATATTTGACTATTTAAACTTTACACGAACTCCAGAAATTACTTTTCGTGTTACTACACGACAGGAAGCAACTTGCAGCATTAATCTGTAGTGTGCAGGCGTGTGTGTACTACATTATGAGCTGACTTCTACTTACTATTAGTAATGAAGTAATAATTTGCCTTAACTAAAATTTGTAGAAGCATTTCTTCAATGTAAAGCTCTACAGCTACATGCTGCTATAACTCTGGATATATCTAAATGGCATATTAATGGCACATTTAAATCCTTAAATGGTTGAAAACAATCACATAAATGCTATTAAAAATATAACGAAATGATAAAGGAATAATAATTCCCATGCAGATAAACCACCCAGTTACTCACTGTATAACAATGTATCATTTCCATTATATCAACATCTTGCAACAGTACAATGAATTGAGAATGATAAAAACATACATTTGTGGCATTTTTCACAGACCAGCCCTTTTGGAAGACTGCAGATCAAATGATTAAAAGATTAAAATATGCAGTTGGAAAAAAACAAAAAAAAATGTAATAAAATAAATTCAGAACGCTTCTGTATAGGCAGAAAAAAATACTCTAAAACCACAGACAGAACTAAATTGTCACAGTAAAACTGGTATGCTGTTTATCAGTGGAATGATCAGATGTGAATGTAAATATTGCAGCACGTCACAGTGTTTCTACACATTTTAAAATACAGAAATGAAACCATGAAGAAATATGTTTCCTTATGTTTTAACTATTTCAATCCTGCATCTCAAATGCTCATATTGCTCTGACACTTTAAATACAGATCCATTTGTTCCTATCATGAACTATCATGACAGCAAGAAGACAATATTCTGAGCATCTAGAGAAATACATTTCTGCAATGCTGGTATGGATTCAAATTATTCAAAGCTATTATTATCCATGTGAGAACTTTTCATTGAGCGCATCGACAAAGAAACTATGGGACAGATGAATGGAAACGCTGCTTCAAAGCAGAAGAAGATCTTTAAAATACAACCACTGAAAGACTTGTAAAGCCCAGGAGGTACTAATTATACTACAGTTACTTTGTTGTTAGTAGTTCCCTGTCTTTGCCCTTCAAGACACACTTGTGACAAATGTTACACAAACTTTTGATGAGATTTGTCTCACCTTCTCTTCTCACATGTTTGTAAGTCCTTTGGTCTGGATTCATGCGCTTTCATACAAAAACAAAAGGAAGTCCTTCATAGTCCAATATCTCGGGGTCAGCAGGGGCAGAAGGCATTGTGAATCCCCCCTGTCAGGTCAGTGATGGCTCCCTCTCTGACCAGGCTTTGCAGGAGTTCAGTCTCGCTGCCCACATTGTGTGAGGTCTGCTGCAGCATAGCGGTCATAGGCAGGCGGTCATAGTAGTGCAGTGTCGCCCCCTGCTGGAAGAGGTTGTAGCCAAAGCCAGCCAGGCTGACCTCGTCACACAGCAGACTGGCTAAGTTCAGTGCAGAGACACCAATGGTAGGCACATTCTGCAGAAGGCACAGACAAACAAAGATGTTAAAACCATAATTATGGAGAATAACAATGATGTCATCATTTTTTAATTTTGTCTAATTTTCTGAAATCCTACGTCTAGTTTCTTGTGTTTTACATTCCTGTATTTGAAAATCAAGCAAGTAAACTAATTTTGTATTTATAATTAAAAACAACCCAAATACTACACTTTAAAATTCCAGTTTTACATTTTCTATACCTAAATAGACAATTTACCGTATATCACTGAAACACATGTCTTGTATATAGCCATCTTACTGTATGTTGGTCATTGTTGGTCTATTTAGAAAACATATTTAGAAAAAAGCAGTAGTAACAATGTTCAATGGTTGGGATTGCTGGTTTATACCAAACCCCAAGAGACAATAATTCAGTATCAGAGACACAAGAATGATCTTAACGTCATTAGTCTAATTTTTAATGGCTCCCCTGAGCTTTGCCATTAAATCTTCAATTGGATTACAGATGATGTGACGCAGCGAGAAGACCATTATTGGCATGAGTTTAGAATAATCATGGGGACAACAAAGGTTACACTGTTTTGATTACTGCAGTGTTTCTGAGATCCTGTTTACAGTTGTTTAGGGAAAACGCATATGTTTTCATGCGGTTTGGCCTCTTGTTTACATGCAAACAGAGTTTTTTTCACAGAAAACAATCATTTTTAAAAACGCCGGCCAAAGTGGAGATTTCTGAAAACGCCGGCTATTTGTCGGCGTGTAAACTGGGTTAAACGTCACAACATGCGACTGAATACTTCACGTCATGTGAGCGACCTATGTTTACACTCACGCCCATAGGCTTGGCATAGTTATGATGCGCTTGACGGCATATTTATCCGGGTCCATGTAAACGACAACATTTTTGAAAACGATGTTGTGTGCACGATGTTATTTTTGAAAACGGAGGGGCCAAAATATCCGTTTTCCAAAATACCCTGCTACGTGTAAACTTAGGCTCAATTCCAGTTCTCGGGCCCCCCTGCCCCGCATGTTTTAGATGTTTCCCTCCTCCACCACACCTGATTCAAATGATCAGCTCGTCATCAAGCTCTGCAGTGGCCTGAGCCACTCATTTGAATCAGGTGTGTTGGAGCAGGAAACATCTAAAACATGCAGGGCAGTGGGGCCCGAAGTCCGGAATTGAGAAACACTGGATTACTGTGAGTGCTGCATTACCTTCAGCCGCCCACAAGGGGGAGCCTCTCCCACACAACACACTGTGGGCACAGCCACATGTGATGGGAGACTTGCATCAGAGGGAAGACTGAATAAAGTTTTGAGTGCAATGCACTCCCTGAGAGAGACGATCTGCTCTAAACTGTGTTTAACTTTGGTTTGAAATGTGGATCAAGTAGGTTCGTTGTTGAGTAGTAAGAGTTCATGTTGTCTCTGAGATGATTTCATTTAAATTCATATAACTTAGGTAACAAATTTTACTTAAAAGATTCAAAAATTAAGTTTAAATTATGACTCTTTAATATATCCAACTATAAACAAGTTGTAAACAAACATATAACCAGGTGATCCTTTTAAAGATGTGATATTTTCCATTAAGAAAGCAAGTTTATGGTTCCATTCATTCATCCACAAAAACATAAAGGTGAAAAGAGCATTACCAGGGCCACTGTGAAGGTCTACGAAAATTCTACAGAAGTGTCCGTGAAAAAAATTACCTGCACTACTAGTACTAGTCTATTGTGGCTGTAAGAAGAGACAGGAAGTATTGGAGGTGTCTACTACCTGGTCTCTGCCCCACAGGCGTCTCCTTGGTGGAGGGTATTTCAGCAGGTCCAATGCAGTCTCTCTGATGACATGCGGGTTTAACAGTCTGTATCTGTGAGGTTCAATAGGGAGCTGATCTGGAACCCTCTGCCAGAAGAAAAGCCAGTCCCACAGAGGCTGCAACACAAAGCACACGAGTCCCAACTCTGATCTCAAACAGTGCCAGGTTCTTTTTTTAATATGAATACATTAATTCATTCTCAGGACTGCAGATCAGCTTGGTCACACAAAGACTATTTTAATATTAAAAACAACAGCAGAATCATATAACATATTCCTGTAGCTACACAGCAGGTCGATGAGACAGGTCTACCCCTTGTTGATCACATCCACTTGCAGCTGTGTTTTCACAGTTACTCTGTCACGATGCACTTCGCTGATATGCAAACATAAAAAAGCTCCCAGGAAAAGAAACAGCTTGTGACGGTTTGCTGTGGGCACGTGGGGGGGGGGTTAGGCCGCCAGCCAGGTCTCTCTCCTGACATATAAGATGTTTGATTTCAGTCACTCAGTTAAGTCTTTACCTCTTATTATTATTATTTTTTATACAACCCGACACATTTATTTTCCCCACATCAAAACACACAAAGGCAATAGACTTAACCATGCACACCTTCACTCATGAAAATAAACTGAGCAACACAAAATCACAACAGCATAAAATATTACAGTTAATGCAAACACTGTATTTGTGGATCACAGAGTCACAGCCCTGGTTCAGACAGTTCAGTTCAATCAGTGCAAAAAAAATTAAGTCTTTTTCCTAAAACAAAAAATGACGAAACCCTTCAGGAACAAAGCAAAAAATTCATAAAGAACAATAAGAGCCTCAGTCCGAGTAATACCTGAATGGTATTTGTCACAGTTAGTCAGGGTCAGTCTTTGAGGGCTTCCAATCCGCTCTGGAGGGGTGTGGTTGTTGAGAGGTTAAGGCAAAAGGGATGGAGATATGAAGATGTGGAAGGAGTGGTGGAGATGAATGAATGGATGCCGTATGAGGTCCGGGTCGCAACTGAGGACGGTGTGGGAATGTAGCGGTGCGAACAGCGCACTTTTTCTCAATTTACTGCACAGGAGCTTCGACACTTTGTGCTTCATGCTATCCAGCATCAAACTAACAACTGAGGTGGAGATTTTTATAAAGCGGCGCCATCACAGCCTCAGCGAATCGGTGCCTCACAGCGCACTAGGGGATGATTACGAGGGCGTGGGCTGGCTGGCTGTCACAACGTCCATAACGTCACTTTATTATATTTGCACGGTTTTCCCTGCCTATCTAACTCATGGGCGCACCGCCTTTGTATCATTAGCTGCTGCCTTTGTTAAAACTTCAGACAAAAACGCTTTCTATTTCTATTGTGCTTTTCATCAGCAACTGCTTCGATGCGCCTTGGATGGGTGAATGTGAAATTACATCTGCCAAAAAGCCCAAAGATTGCTGCCCCTCAATACAATTCAATTCAATTCAATTCAATTCAATTCAATTCAATTCAATTCAATTCAATTCAATTCAATTCAATTCAATTCAATATTCCTTAATTCGTCCTGCGAGGGGAAATTCCAATTCACAGCAGCACCAATAAAGCGGATAGGATATAACAAGTGCATGCAAGTTAAACACAACAAGCATATACAAAAGGGTGGGATAAAAAGAAAACGTCATCCTAAAAAAATTGTAAATAGTATTTACAAACTGTTATGTACCGGTAGTATTGCACAGATAATTGCACAGATTATTGCACATATTGTTGTACTGATTACTTGGAGCAGTTTCTATTGTAAAGTCAGATGGCTGCAGGAAGGAAAGACCTGCGATACCGCTCCTTCACACACTTTGGATGTAGCATCCTCTCACTGATGGAGCTCCTCAGTGCAGTGAGTGTGTGTTGGGGGGGATGGGAGTCATTGACTGTTATGGAGGACAGCTTGGTTGGCATCCTCCTCTCCCCCACCTCCTCCACCAGTTCCAAAGGACATCCCAGGACAGAGCTGGCCTTCCTAATGAGTTCGTCCAGCCTCTTCCTGTCAGCTGTTGTGATGCTGCTCCCCCAGCAGACTACACCATAGAACAAGGCAGAGGCCACAACAAGAGTCATAGAAGGTCTTCAGGAGTGCCCCACACACCCCAAAAGACCTCAGCCTCCTGAGCAGATAGAGTCTGCTCTGTCCTTTTTTATAAAGTGCAGTGGTGTTATGAGTCCAGTCTAGTTTGTTGTTCAGATGAACACCCAGGTACTTATAAGATGTCACCATCTCAATGTGTCATGTCTGTCAAGTCTCTGAATTATTTTGAGCACATTCCATGTCTTGTCCTTCCTGTTTTATTTTTGTTATCATTAATCTTGTGTTTCTGTTTTAGGTTCACTTCCTGCACGCCCTTCCCCTGTCTCGTCACACCTGCTCCCTGATTGTTCTCCCCACCTGTTTCCCATCTCCCCTGATTACCTCTTGTATTTTACCCTGTGTGTCTCACACAGGTGTTGGTCCACTCCTGAAAGCTCCAGCTTATTTCTCAGGATGGCTGGCCTGATGGTTTTGAAAGCACTGCTGAGGTCCAGGAAAAGGATGTGAACAGAGCTCCCCGGCAACTCCAGGTGAGACAGAGCTCGATGGAGGAGGAAGATGAGGGCATCGTCCACTCTGATGCCAGGCTGGCACGCGAACTGCAGCGGGTCCATGGACGAGCTGGTTCACGAGCAGGTGGGCAAGGACCAGCCGCTCCAGAGCCTTCATGAGGTGTGATGTTAGTGCCACCAGCCTGTAGCAGCTAGGGTCCTTGGGATGTGGGGTCTTGGGCACAGGTACCACACAGGATGTCTTCCAGAGGCGTGGCACCCTTCCCAGTCTCAGGCTCAGGTTGAACAGATGTCCAATGATCCCGCTCAGCTGATCAGAGCAGGATCTGAGGAGCCTGGGACTGAGGCTGTCTGGTCCTGCAGCCTTCCTGGTCACCTGGAGAGGTGTGTGAGACAAGTTGGAGCAGGGGGACTGAGTGCCTTGTGAAGTGGATGGGGGGCTGGGAGGAGCAGTGGGGGGTGGAGTTGGTGGTGGTGAGCTGAATACTGTTGGGGGGGGGGATCTGTGGGGTACTTGGGCACAGTGCTGGCAGATCAAAAGAGGGCTGCTGCAGTGCTGATACAGCTGGGGGAGGGGCAGATGCTTCCTCAAACCTGCAGAAGTAGGATGTTCAGCTCATCTGCCCACTTTGGATCCCCAGCTGCCTGAGAGTTTGACTCCTGGTGTCTTGAAATGGTTTTCAGGCCTCTCCAGACTCCCCTGGTGTTGTTCATCTGCAGCTGTTCCTCCAATCTCCTCCTGTATCTGTCCTTCCCCTCCCTGATTTTCCTTCTTAGCTCCCTCTGAACAGTTTTCAGCTCCTCTTTGTTTCCTGACTTGAAGGCCCTCTTCTTCTCCTTTAAAAGAGCCTTAATGTCAGGATTAATCCAGGGTTTGATGTTAGAGTGACACCGTACAGTCCTGGTGGGTACAGTGTTCTCCACACAGAAGTTTATGTAGTCCGTGATGTTGTCTGTCAGGATGGTAGTATTAGCAAATGACTAACACATTGAACTGTTTACTGCCCAAAATCCCCCACTGTGCACATGCAGCAGTGCAAATAAAGAACCAGCTCTGTGTACACAAAACACAAAACCCAATAAAAGAACACAGCAATGATCTAACTGATGTATTTGTTACTGTTACTACCCTATTTTTCAGTTATTTAGAACTTACGTTTCAATAAACTGCATCATAGTTGGAGAATGCATACTTATGACGACCTTTAGCAAATCAGTGCAACACAGACAGACAGACAGACAGACAGACAGACAGACAGACAGACAGACAGACACACACACACACACACACCCCTACTCACCACAGTGAGTTTGTTGATCATAGCAGAGATCCAGCTGACGTCCACACCTTTATACACCACAGCCACAAACAGAGCGTGTGGGTCTGTGTCGACCCAGTGGAGTGGCGTGCCCTCTGGGTAACTCATCCTGATGCTGGTTCGATTTCCAACGTCAGCGCTGAACTCTCCCAGAGGACCGCTGTTCAGCCTGAAGGACGGAGACGCAGAGGGTCAGTCATTCATTGATTTCTGATGCCAGTCACATGTCTGTGTGATATCTGCACAATGGGAAGCGATTGTGAAGATAATTATTACCAGAACATGTGGAGTCAAGCTAAAACTCAAATATGGATTCTCAGCAAACCCTTTTTAGTCAAGTAGATTTTTGAGTCGACACAGATCAGGGGCCTCATTTATAAAACATTGCGTAGAATCCACACTAAAAGTGTGCGTATGCCCAAAAGCTGAAAATGGCGTACGCCAAAAAATATTCAGATTTATAAAACTGTGCGTACTCACACCTGCATGCACTTTTCCCTTTATAAATCACACTCCACCTGGAAGATTGCGCAGGTGGATTCACCTCACATCCCGCCCCCGACACACCCACATTTTACCATGAATGGTCAATGCAAAGTACCTCATGAATGTCTTTGCATATAAATATGCCTGTCGATCAATGGCATTTTACGTTCGATCATAGCAGAGAAAAGAAAAATAAATTTTACGGAGACTGAAATCAAGGTGCTTGTGGGTGAGGTGGAGGCCAGAAAGGATATTTTGTTTGGTGGTCACAGTAATGGCGTCACGAATAAAATAAAAAAAAAAAAGAGTGGCAGCACGTCGTCACCGCAGTGAACAGTTCCAGTGCCACAGAGCGTTCTGTGGCAGAAATTAAAAAGAAGTGGTCGGATGTGAAGGTGGAGGCCAAGAGGAAAGTGGCATGGCACCGTCGAAGCGCATCTGCTACTGGTGGGAGCAAGGGCGCACCCGAGCCCACACTGCTGAACACCAATGCCACATTTCCACTAGCGCGACTCGACTCGACTCTACCCAGTTGTTTTGTGTTTCCATTAGGGATAGTAGCTGGTACCCGATACTATTTTTAGTACCTGCTCTGGCGAGGTTCCAAGCGAGTAGAAGCGATACTATATGTGTGACGTCAACAGCCTGTCGGCCACTGATTGGCCGGAGAGTGTCGTCACTGGTCTGCGACGTCCAACACCGGAAAAACAACCCCGACCCCTCCATTGTAACGCCGGGCAACAGCAACCGCTGACTTTATTCTTTATTCTCACTTGAGGGAAATGGCTGCTCGTAAAATATCACTGTGGTCCGTCGACGAGGTCCAGACTTTTCTGGGTTTGGTGGCAGATGAAAGACGCCTTGATGTCCTCCATTGTTTGTCGGCTCTGTTTGCGTCGCGTACAAATTGACGTCATGGCAGTTTCGCGCAGCCGTGGTATGACGACCCCGCCTACGTTGAGGAGGTACTATGAAGTACTCAATTGTAATGGAAACTCAACCAAATCTGCACCGCCAGTTCCCCGTCTCCAAAATGTTCGTACGCAAGCATCAAAGTTGGCGTACCGGTGCGCACATTCTCACGCTAAGTTTATTTTTATAAATCACAACCTTTGCGTAGGAAGTTGCGTACGGAACTTTCAAGCCCCGTTTTGTGCGTAAGCAAGTTTTATAAATGAGGCCCCTGGTCTTTATTCTGCTCCACTACTGCTCAGGACCATCGTGTGGAAACTGGATTAATGCATTCATGTCATCACATGAGTGTTTCTAACCTGATAATAGTATCAAAGCGGTCGATCAGTGGTCCCAGCTCGAGGCCTCTGAGAATGCCGCCATTTCCCATGACCACACAGCGTCGACATTTATCTGACGTGTTTCCTGGCTGGTGCGTGGAGTCAGAGTCTGGCAGCTTTAAAGGAATATTTACACAAAGAATCATTAGGCTTTTGTTCCCACAGAGCAAAGCATATTCACTTCTCTGTTTCACTGGGCTTTCAGTTCCCCTAAACGATACTAGCTTAAACTACAGGCACATGCTCTCTAAAACGTTCCCAACCCCTTTGCCTAAACTTGTCAAGCTGTGAAACATACAAACAAGAACAAACAGGCTGAAGGCAGCAGACTGAATTTTCGGTTTGTGCATAAATTCACTCACCATTCCATCAAGAGATTTTTCAAAAGTACGAGCAGGGACGTTTAAGGGCAGTGTGCACAAGGTTAAAATGTTTCAGCTGGCTGCGCTGCGTGATGGTGAGGTCAGAGCATGGACTTGGCCTTCGGGTGTGCAGTGTTATCAATTATTATCCAAAGTTTGCTCGGTTAGCAAGGTCTGTGGTGCATGTCATGCAATAATGGGGAGGATATTTTAAAAAGAGGTGAAGCAACTTGACTGTTCACATGAGTGTTCATATACACTATGTATACATTATGGCTGCACCAGCCTTGAGTGACTGTAGTAAAAACAGGGCAGTTACAGTTAACTCTCACTAATGTGGCCATGTGAACAGAGAGGCACCAGGTCTCTCACACTCTAATGATCACAGTTTGAGCCACAAGAATAGAATGTAGAATAATGGTGAGCCACTTCTTCAGTTGCTGCATTATGACTTTTCACAACAGACATGAGAAACAGTTGGTGATGGCTTTTAAAATTTAAAATTAGGTAGAAACAAGTGAATGAAAAAATGTTCATTATTATTCACCTTCTTCAGAAGGTCCTCTATTTTGCCCTGAAGCCCTTGGAACCCAAATGGCGGTGGGTACTGGAAGAGGTCACTCGGGAGCGGAACGTCTTTCCACAGGAAGGGCTGGGTCACGTAACTGGAATCAGGAAGTCGAGCTAACAAGCTCTTCCTGGTTCTGCCGGGCCGACACTGACCCTCCAGGACTCTGTGCACATGCTTGTGCACTTGCTAAACAGAGATTATTAAAGCAAAACACAGAATAATCAACAACTTCTGAATAATCATCTTAATTGTCAGGTGGCAGTAAAGGACCTGGACAGTGGGATAATGGATGGGGGTGGGGGTGGGGGTGGGGGGGCACTGCTATATTTTAAATCCATGGTGCCCTGCTAGATGGTGTCAGCAGGCAGCTCGGTGGTTAGTGTGTAAATACAGCACTGCTGCTCACTTCTGGGTGCCACACCACTGTCTTTTCTATTGATACTTCAATTCTCTTTATTTTTCACTTTCTCTATTTACCCGTGCTTCTGTGAATAAAGGCTTATCTTATCTTTAAATTAATGTCACGAGAACAATGCTCTGCGCAGGTGACCAGGCCAGGGCAACACCATGGGAGGACTGTGACAGAGTTCAGAAGGTTGGGAATGGGGAACTTATTAAGGTTGGTATTGGTCATTGCATATCATATCGCTGAGAAGTAGGTTAGCGGTCACAAAATAGAGCAGTTCAAAGCAGCTCGAAAAGTCGTGTCCTTGGGGCCGTCAGTTTGTTCGTGCCTGCGATACAGAAGCTTTTCGCAGGAAAGGAAAAGTGTGTTAGGAGTGTGTTATTATTTTTCCTCTCAACATCAGTCTGCAGTGTTTTTCTGAACTGTTTCTCATATTACTGTTCCACTGAAGTAGCCATCAGTAATGTGCCAACAGTTAATTGCTTTTCTTTGTGAATTCATCAGACTATATATGAACACATGGAAACTAGTGCTGTCAATCGATTCAAATATTTCGCGATTAATTGCATGAATGTCATAGTTAACTTGCGATTAATCG
The DNA here is from genome assembly GCF_039877785.1 of Chaetodon trifascialis. Lineage (NCBI taxonomy): Eukaryota > Metazoa > Chordata > Actinopteri > Chaetodontiformes > Chaetodontidae > Chaetodon > Chaetodon trifascialis. Next base: position 8,220,934 of record NC_092060.1, read on the forward strand.
CACATTTTCATCTATTCTAAATGTCCCTTGAATTATCATTTTAGTACTCTTATCAACATGGAAAAGTGGATAGACTTGCTTTCTGCAAATGTTTTTTATTGAAAACAAAAACGTGTAGTGTTATATTTCACACTAACATTCTCACTTTGAGCAGTCATTCACATTTGAATGAATCAAATCTCACAGAATTTAACACTGTCAGTAAACAGATGACCAAAAAATAAATACTTAGTTACAAAAAAGCCCCTTCAACAGCCCTTTCTAAGGGATCAAAACAGGATGATACAAGATAAAGCTGCACATCATTGTAAACTAGGACTCAGGCTATAGTGCAGTTAAACCATGGCTCAAACTTTCCTTTCTTAAGTTTCCTTTGAACATAATAGCATCCATATGCCTCTGTCCAAAGCCATCCATTGTCGCCTGGTTTTGACAAGGAGGCAGTGGAAAATTCGCATTCACCGTGTGTTTGGCCATTTCAGACAGGATGTGCTGCGGTGATAACTCACCGATAGTTCACACCGTCAATACACACAGATAACTTTGGTCTTGTCAGTCGACCCATCTGGCAACTTTTTGAAACTAAACTTTCCGTTCAGAATCTTGTTTGCATCCATTTCGGCGTTTCGTGCTTGACATCCACACAAACCGGTAACCTACTCTTTTACAGCTAGCGAGCAGGCAAGACCAAACACGTGCGTGGGACGTGCCTATTGTTTTGTTTCCAGTTTACAATCTGATCCTGTAGTTTTTCTTACGTTACTAGCAGTGGCCACAGCTTATAAAAAACTACAAGTTCACTAGGTCACAAAGAGCGTTAATCTCGTGATTTAAAAAAATGACGCCGTTAAAATTGATTTGCGTTGTGTTAATAACGCGATATTTTTGACAGCACTAATGGAAACCGCTGTGTTTCATTTGGCAACTTCCCAACAAGACTACGGAGGTTTTCCAGAATATTCTCTGAAAAGCTTCTTCACGTCTGAATTTCAACCAAACCTTTACCTTCACTGGACTGAGCAACTTTGTCCTATTCTTAAATTTAGTTCCTTAAAACTTTTTTGAATTAGTTAATTAGTTTTTATGTTTCAACGCAAACAGCTGAACAAGACTTCTGACAAAAACATGGTAAAAAAGTAAGTATCCAGATTAAGAAAATGAAGAAAACCTGACAGGTCCTTGCAGACAATCATTCATTCATTCGAATAAATAAATAATTGACCTCCTCTTGCTAGATTACAATTCATATGCTAAGATCACTTCATTTGCTTCCTCAAATCAATAATACATATCCTGCTGACAGCTGACTGTGTAACAATCTGCAGCTACAAAGACCAGCAGCATCAGACTGAAGCTGACTTGAGGAAACTGGATTACACTGACAGTCGTCACAGCTGTAACAAGAACAAATCTGTTACTCAGTCCAGCTGAAATCTGCTCGGAACCCTCTTCCTCCTCCTCCTCTCTTTCCTTGTGTTTCCCTGTGGTTTATACTGTCCCTCTGTGTCATGTTACTCTCTCCTTGTGTCCTTCCTTAAAATGTGTGTGTCTGTGTGTGTGTGTGTGTGTGTGTGTGTGTGTGTGTGTGTGTGTGTGTGGGGACTGGGCGGTTCCTCTGCAATCATGGCTCAATCCTCTAAACACCAGCCACAGGAGAAAAACCTGCATCTCCTCACCAGTCAATAGTCTGGATCGTATCCTCATGTTTCAACCTGCCGTGTCTGCCCAGTTCCAGTCCAGTGCCTGACGACCTGCTGATCATGTCGCCTTAAATACTGTTGTGGATGTCTGCTTCATTGCTCATCAACTGCACCTCAGTCAAAGGCAAACAGCAAGACAAAGAGTCTCCAGCCAGCTGCGACGTGAGGCTTCACACAGGCACAGCTAAGTGCTAGCAGGGATAATGATAAGGTGCAATGTTTAATGTTTAATGGGAGTGTACTAAGACCTGGTCATAAACTAGTACTGGACAAATAAAAATGGGTGTGCTTTTCATCCATCCTGAGGACACCATCGATGTCTGTACCAAACCGCCTCGTCCTTCACTTCAGAGTACTGACAACTTTCACTGCACGGCCTGCTCAACCTTTTTCCTCTCACCTTTCTATGTGCTGCGTCGACGTGCCAGTTCAGAGGTTTTGTTGTCTTTGTGTCACTCAGCGGTAGAGAGACGATGACCAAAGTCAGCAAACCTGAAAACATACACAGCAAAACCACACGCCTGGACACACACACACACACACACACACACACACACACACACAGAGTAGGAGGGAGGGACGAAGATTTCTGTTAGAGGATGAAAACACTGTGTTTGGATGACAAAAACTCCATCAGCACGTTGAGATGGAGGAGACAAGCTAATAAAAACAAGTGAATGATGGCATCACCATGGTGTGTGTCGGTTTGGATGCTTAGCACGGGATTCAGAAAGCAGCACAATGTCAATCTCACACAGGAAAATGAACAAAGACCTGTCCAAACATGACCAATTAAAGCTTTAGATCTGTGAATTACAAGCTGACGTGTTTTGGTGAAATGGGAGTCAACTTCACGAGTAATCCCATGAATGTCATTTCTATTCTCTGCTGACTGCTCTGGTGTCTGGTTCCTGGTTGGTTGCAGCCACCTGAGCAGCACACAAGTATGGATTGTGGATTGACATACCAAAATCCAAACGCCGACGATGGAGTCTAAGAAATCTGGGAAAAGGATGACCAGAACAGATCGAAATCACTGCACTGCCTAAACACTACAATTAGTCTGCTACTGAGTCTTAATCAAGCATACCTATGCAAGCGCAGCACGCACACACACGCACGTGCACGCACACACACACACACACACACACACACACACACACACACACACACACACACACACACACACACACACACACACACACACACACACACACACACACACATAGCTCAACATAGATGCGTTTTGTTTGTTTTTGTTGCCATGTTGGTTGTTGAGAGCAGAGAGCTCAGCTTACTGTTTCATTAGCATCAGAACTTGACATTTTGCTGCCTGCCTTGAATAACAGTTTCATTGAGACAGCACTGACCTGGCATGAAGCTGGTTCAATGTTTAATAAAAGCAGTTTCTCTGTGATGGACTATTCTTGCCGTGTTGCTGTAGCTGAGCTCACTGCGTTTCTCTGAGGCGAGCCTAGCTTACTCCTTTCAAAGCTCATGCAGGCTTTACCTCATTTTCATTGCTATTTGAAGCTAATAAACACACCCATTGATAATAATTTATTTCTCTCTTAAGAGATGTTCCCTCCCTCTTTTATTTTGTGATACTGTGATATAACACTGTCACTGTAAAACCACAAAAAAAGTTTTAGGTCCTCTCACCCACCCCTGCATGAAATACTCTGTTAATACGCTTCACTGATTTTTGCATCATATTGACATATATCATATTTTATCAACATGTAAAAAGCTGTTTTTTTAGATATTTTTTCTGACTGATCTTATGATCTTATGATAGTTTGGTGTTGAAACATGTCCAGATTAATTACAAAGAAATGGTTCAAGCCACACGCGACATCTATAGATGACTGGTATGACAGAATTTAGGAAATCTTTGTAATGGAAAGAATCACTTTCTCCATGACACTTAGAAATGGAACTTTGAGGAAATTGGAGTCAAGTGGAAAATGCATATTCCCCCCAAACACCTCCTGATCTATTGTTTCTGTTTGTGTGTGTGTGTGTCTGTGTGTGTGTGTGTGTTCTATGATGACAGTGTAAAAAATGAAAAGCTGGATCACTTTGTAAAGGTACTTCACTTAAGACAACAGCATGAATAGCAGCTGTTAGGTAAGACAAATAAAGACATAAAAGATAAAGATAAACTTTTATCGACTTTATTTTAATATAATATATTTACAATGCCTCAATAAAGTCATATTCATCAAAGGATCAAAGGTCCACTCTGACCTTGTCCTCAAAATGACTCAATTCCAAATTGTGCTGCATTAACTTTCAGCAAACAAAGGAGGGAATTACTGAGTGCTCGCAGATAAAAAACGCGGTGGACTCCAGTTAAATGTCAGGTGCTCTTGAAGTTGAAAGATTCCGTAAAAACAAAGAAAAAGCACAAAGCTTTCTTTAGGCACTCCGACCGAGCCAAGGATAGTTAAAAAGCCTTTATTAAATTAGAGCATAAAATATTCTAAACACCGACCAGTTTCGACCACGGCGGGTCTTCGTCAGGGCGTAAAAAACAGGTAAGGACCCGAGTCAGGTGCACTGATTGCTTATATAGTGCCAACGTCAACAGCAATTAGACCAGTTAATTCTCACATAACACAAGATGAAATGTTTCATGCAGCCAATCATCAGACAGAACAGGAGTTCCAATTACAAAGATAAGTTATGATGATTTTTTTCAAAGAACATATCAACTTTTCAAGTAGCCACCGACCTGTGAGATGAGACAAACAATTCCAATATCAGTCAAGTGATTAAACAATTATATAGAAAGGTTACATCAACAGTGATAAACCCATAATGAAAATATATATGTTTCAATCACGGAGTAAAGAGAAAGGGCTAATCTTCAACTGCCTACAAAATAATTTATCTGGACCTATTGCTTTGCTTTTGCTACAGTCAAATTTGCCCATGTGAGATCAGTCAAGTTTTATCATATCCAACATTTAATGCAGCACAGAGAAAGAAAAAGCACAAAGCTTTCTTCAGGCACTCCGACCTGAAAATAATTATAAATACTACAAAATAATTATAGAAATGGTCTAAAATCCATCTCTTCATTAAGACCGGGATATATACAGGCATTTAATTTGAAAATCCAAAAAGTTTCTCTTTGTAATAATTTGTTGAGACAGTCTCCTCCTCTGATAAATAGTAAATAGTTAAATCCAGGAAATTAATATTTTCTGTAGAGTGTTCCATAGATAATTTGACAACAAATGTTCCATGGATTTAATCCTGTTACTGATCGAAGAGGCCAAAACCGAAAGAGACAGTTTAAAAAAGCAAATACAGGATTTAAAAACATCCATGACCCATGAGAACAGCAATCAAATCCCGTTTGAAGACAAACTAAACAGTGATTTAAAGAAACTTGAGACCACAATCAAGCAGATGAAACTGCGTAAATTCAAGAGAGATCAAGAAGATTACAGCCAGGATCAGGTCTACCTCTGGGACAAGCGACCCAGACATGCACGCTCTCATCAGCGCCCTCACCAGCGTTCTCAAACCCCGACACGCGACAGAAGGGTCTCCTTTAATCTGAGGATGAACTTCACCAGCCTGCTATACCATCACCTCCTCAGCCTACCAGATCGTCTTTTTTGGAAGACGAGTGGTCAAGTCTACAAGTACGATCCCCACGCACAAGACGCGGAGAGGAAGAAAGAGAAAGAGGCCCCCCGCCGGAGCGGTCCTTCCGCCGGACGGGTGTGCAGAGCGGGACTCTGAGGCACAAAACACTGTGCTCAACCTCTCACCAGTAGAACTGACCACATATCAGATTAAGGTATTGTCAAAAGGTTTATCTTTTGCCCCCACTTATCATGCCAGCCACTTTGATACTAAAATCGATCTATTCAGATTCTATAGGAGTTTACATCTCAAAGTGTGGCATTCACAAAGGCCACCTGGTGGACATACACCTCAGCCTCCTTCCCTTACCTCTGGAAAAACCTTCAAACCGAAGTCTCAATTTTTCCCTTTGAGCAACAACCCCAGTTTGGTGGCGTTCACTAAAAAAGTTGATTATGGTATTAAAAGACTATTTGACAAACCCCTCCCACCTCCATGTAAACACAATCTGACACTCCCTGAACGTACAGCTTTAAATGAACTTCAAAACAATAAAGACATAATTATAAAACGAGCAGACAAAAGTGGGGCAGTGGTGGTGTGGTGTTATGATAAATATGTGTGTGAAGCAAACCGCCAACTGCAAAACACCCAGTATTACACTGAACTGAGTTCGAATCCTCTCATACACATGAAGGAGGAACTGTGGTTGGATTAACACCAATGAACATGGCTTCCTATCATGTGAACATCCAAGGCTTGTGACTTTCTACATGTTACCAAAAGTGCATAAGAAACCTAAAGACAACCCTCCTGGCAGGCCAATTATATCTGCAAATGGCACTCTTACTGAACCGGCCTCGCAATTTATTGATTATTATTTAAAACCGTATGTTCATAAGTTACCTTCATATGTGAAGGACACTACTGATGTTTTAAATAAACTGAGCCAGGTTGATAATGTTATATGGGACTTTATGGTCACGTTAGATGTTGAAGCACTTTATACTAACATTGATCACCCTGAAGGGCTGAGAGCTGTCAATCACTATTTATCCGACAGAGAAGGATTAATGCCCCCTACCAGCTTCATAGTAGAACTGACCGAATGGGTATTGAAAAATAATGTGTTCTTGTTTTAAGATAGACTGTTTAGACAATGTAAAGGAACCAGTATGGGAGCTAGTTTTGCCCCTGAATATGCCTGTCTTTATTTAGGTCTTTGGGAGTCAGAATACAAGGAATTCAAGGAAGAAATCCTCACTGCGATAACATTAAAATGTATTGTAGATTCATTGATGACATTTTTCTTCTTTATAATGGCAGCCAAAATGAGCTTATAGAGTTCTACCAGTATTTTAACAATACAAATAAAAACATCAAATTATCTATGGAACACTCTACAGAAAATATTTATTTCCTGGATTTAACTATTTACAAAGGGAATGACAATAAATTACACACCACTCTATTTAGAAAAACGACTGATCGCAATTCTTTATTGCATTACGGGTCATTTCATCCCTTTCACCTTAAAAACAATATTCCATTTGGTCAGTTTCAAAGACTAAGAAGAATATGTGATCTGGATTCTGATTTTGAGACACAGTCTCAACATATGTCAAAACGCTTTCTGGATAGATCATATAATAGGACTAATATCTCTACGGCTCGGACCAAGGCAGCCTCTATTAGGCGAGACCATCTCCTAAAACAGTCAAAGAGACAGAAAAGGAATACATCAGGTATTCACTTTGTCACACGGTATAGTAAACAAGCCCAGTAGATTAAAAACAATATTTTGTCCAACTGGGACATAATTAAAAGCGACCCCTCGCTCTCTGAAGTTTTCCAATCTCCTCCTATTTTCTGCCATAAGAGAGCCCCCACCATAAAAGACAGACTTATGCACAGCTACCTCCCAGTAAAGAAAGGAGACAGCTGGCTAAAGAGGCCTAAGGGTACCTACAAATGTCTGCAAACCAACTGTAAACACTGTTCCAATATCATACAACAGAAAGAATTCATAGATTTGAAAACTAAGAAAACATATAAAAATATACATTTCATCAACTGCAATTCAACTTATGTAGTGTACCGTCTTAGTTGCCCATTTGGCTGCTTTTATATAGGATGCACAAAAAGACGTCTGAAAGACAGAGTGGCGGAGCATAAATATGCGAGAAGAACTAACAATGATGACTATCCTATGGCACGTCACTTCCATATAGCCCACAATAACAATGATAACATACTAAAAGTGGAGGGCATAGAAAAGGTAGAACCATCAATCAGAGGAGGAGACTGTCTCAACAAATTATTACAAAGAGAAAATTTTTGGATTTTCAAATTAGATGTCTGTATATATCCCGGTCTTAATGAAGAGATGGATTTTAGACCATTTCTATAATTATTTTGTAGTATTTATAATTATTTTCAGGTCAGAGTGCCTGAAGAAAGCTTTGTGCTTTTTCTTTGTCTGTGCTGCATTAACTGTTGGATATGATAAAACTTGACTGATCTCACATGGGCAAATTTGACTGTAGCAAAAGCAAAGCAATAGGTCCAGATAAATAGTGATGGGACGAGATATGAAAAGAGATCACTCTCATCCAACCATAAAAACTTAACAAATCATAGCTAAGTGTATTCAGGCTGAAGGCACGTCTGAGAGGTCATTCATTAAAAATACAGTCAGTCAGACAAACTGAGGAAATGTAAACATGCGTCCGATGGAACAACTATCATACATGAGCCACAGAACAACTGGTTATAAAATAAAGATACCGCATGCTGGAAGAAGTTTGCTTGAATGAATGAGAGCAGGCAAGTCCTGCTTCCTCAAAGATAAGACGTGGAATATGATAATGTCAACCTACCCGTCTATAAACTCCAGTGGAAACCGCGTGCTTTCTAGATGAAAACCAAAGGTTACAACAACCGCTTGTTGGGAAAAATATGGCGATGAGTAAAGCTTTCTAGAGCACACAGCATTATGATCCCTCCAGAAACACAGCTCTTAATCTTCAAATTGCTTAGGGATCAGGCTGGTTATTCAACTCTCCACATCACCATTCACAGACACATAATTTATTCATCTGCACTCGTCTTTCTCCAACCACAATTACTCTTGTAAAGCCTGGAGAGATGCAGCCTGAGTTCTAACTAAACCGCCATAGAGGCAATTACTGATTCTTTCATGGACCAACACAACATAGCAACATTTTAGGTAGTGACAGAGAAAGCGCTGTTTACAGCACACTCAGTAGACAGATACAGGATAATGTAAAAGCTCGGGGGTCTGTGCTAATGGTCCTGGTTGCTTGTCCTCATTCTTCCCATTGTTGAGTGGGCACAGTCAGCACAGCATGAGGACAACCATTCAGAATCAGCCGTTACCTGATATTCATTCTTGTGAAATTTGACAAACAGGTTCCACAGAGCGAGACAACTCGTCACGGCCACAGGAATTAACGGCAGCTTTTGCCAGTCAATAATCCTTCAGTTGTGTTCTTTTTCAACAAATGTTAAAATTGCTTTAAAAGCAAATGCACATAAATGTAGCCGAATACACCTGTACTAACAACAGCTATTCTTGCTGTGTTGCTGCAGCTGAGCTTGCTGCGTTTCTGAGGCTAGCCTAGCTTACTCCTTCAAAAGCTCATGCAGGCCTTTACCTCATTTTCATTGCTATTTGAAGCTAATAAATACATCCATTTTTAATCATTTTTCCTCTCTTAAGATATGTTCCTTTACATTGTTAATAGAGTAAAAAGAGGTAGAATCATGTTTTGAGTGGAGTATCTCTTATTTTGTGATACTGTGATATAACACTGTCACTGTAAAAATACAAAAAATAGTGTGATATAAGTTTTAGGTCCTCTCGCCCACCCCTGCATGAAATACTCTGTTAATACGCTTCACTGATTTTTGCATCATATTGACATATATCATATTTTATCATCATATAAAAAGGTGCTTTTTTAATCATTTTTCTGTCTGATCTTATGATCTCAGACTCCAATGCCAATAGTTTGGTGTTGAAATGTGTCCAGATTAATTACAAAGAAATGGCTCAAGCCACACACGACATCTATAGATGACTGGTATGACAGAATTTAGGAAATCTTTGTAATGGAAAGAATCACTTTCTCCATGACGCTTCAGAAGTGAAACTTTGAGGAAATTAGAGTCAAGTGGAAAATGCATATTCCCCCCAAACACCTCCTGATCTATTGTTTCTGTTTGTGTGTGTGTGTGTGTGTGTGTGTGTGTGTGTGTGTGTGTGTGTGTGTGTGTGTGTGTCTGTGTGTGTGTGTTCTATGATGACATTGTAAAAAATAAAAAGCTGGATCACTTTGTAAAGGTACTTCACTTAAGACAACAGCATGAATAGCAGCTGTTAGGTAAGACAAATAAAGACATAAAAGATAAAATGAAAAAAATTCAATTTTTACCGACTTTATTTTATTGTAAGCCAAACTTTCGCAATGCCTCAATAAAGTCGTATTCATCAAAGGTCCACTCTGACCTTGCCCTCAAAATGACTCATGCATTAACTGTTGGATATGATAAAACTTGACTGATCTCACATGGGCAAATTTGACTGTAGCAAAAGCAAAGCAATAGGTCCAGATAAATAGTGATGGGACGAGATATGAAAAGAGATCACTCTCATCCAACCATAAAAACTTAACAAATCATAGCTAAGTGTATTCAGGCTGAAGGCACGTCTGAGAGGTCATTCATTAAAAATACAGTCAGTCAGACAAACTGAGGAAATGTAAACATGCGTCCGATGGAACAACTATCATACATGAGCCACAGAACAACTGGTTATAAAATAAAGATACCGCATGCTGGAAGAAGTTTGCTTGAATGAATGAGAGCAGGCAAGTCCTGCTTCCTCAAAGATAAGATGTGGAATATGATAATGTCAACCTACCCGTCTATAAACTCCAGTGGAAACCACGTGCTTTCTAGATGAAAACCAAAGGTTACAACAACCGCTTGTTGGGAAAAATATGGCGATGAGTAAAGCTTTCTAGAGCACACAGCATTATGATCCCTCCAGAAACACAGCTCTTAATCTTCAAATTGCTTAGGGATCAGGCTGGTTATTCAATTCTCCACATCACTATTCACAGACACATAATTTATTCATCTGCACTCGTCTTTCTCCAACCACAATTACTCTTGTAAAGCCTGGAGAGATGCGGCCTGAGTTCTAACTAAACCGCCATAGAGGCAATTACTGATTCTTTCATGCACCAACACAACATAGCAACATTTTAGGTAGTGACAGAGAAAGCGCTGTTTACAGCACACTCAGTAGACAGATACAGAATAATGTTAAAGCTCGGGGGTCTGTGCTAATGGTCCTGGTTGCTTGTCCTCATTCTTCCCATTGTTGTGAAATTTGACAAGCAGGTTCCACAGAGCGAGACAACTTGTCAGCACGGCCACAGGATGAAAACTGCAGCTTTTGCCAGTCAATAATCCTTCAGTTGTGTTCTTTTTCAACAAATGTTAAAATTACCTTTAAAAGGCAAATGCACATAAATACAAGTAAATGTAACCGACAACACCTGCACTGACAACAACAAACAAAATGGCTGGGACTATAAATGACACAGGCGTTCTGCTTTAAGACCTTAATGACAGTGGAGAGCCAATCAGCGGCGTCTATCTAACCGCCGCGGCTCAGAGAGAACAGTGAGAGTCTTTGTGCTGTGTTATGTGATCACCTGTTCGCTCGGCAGCGTTTAAGAAGCCTCATGTTGTTCTCATTCACGCTGGAATCTGGGAACTCCTCCGGTTTCTCTGCTGACACCTGAGGCCCTCTGGCTCTCAGGGGCCATGTCCTGGAAACCATACGGTCTATTAGCCACTTCAGTTAACAATGCAAGATGGGATTTCTAAAGCAACTTCCATTTTCATATAGCTTTCATATAAAGGTGAGTGTTGGATGTAATGCTGGCAGTGGCGACACAACTGTGTAGTTTCTAGAGGTGGGACACAGAAAATAATGCCACTATAATAATGTCACTTATACAGCACCTTTCAAAGAGATCCTACTGTAAAACACTGTACTGTAATTAAAATGTAGCTTTGCTATAGCTAATAGCTGAACATTATCATAAGGGTATATGGGCAACTGAGTAAAGGGTATCTAAACAATCACTTCAATAAATGTGGCAATATAATATCTGTATTCAAGTAAAAGTCCTGCATCAAAAAATTTACTTGTGAAATAATATACACGTGTTGAAATTGTAAAAATTCAACACTTAAAAGTATCAAAGTACTACTATTCTAATTATTATTACTATTATTATTATTATTATGGATGTATTACCATGCAAGCAGCCTTTTATTGTCCAGCTGGTCGAGCTGGAGCTCATTGTGGGTACCTTGTAATGCACAGTCTAATCTACAGCATTAATACTATATCAGTATGTAGAAGTGCTTCATTTGCGTTGTACGCGAGTTCAAATCCAACGTAACAAAAAAAACAAAACAAAAAAACTACAGCTACAGCGGAGGAAAAAAAAAACTCTAAAATGTAGCTAGAGGGCTGAAAGTAAAAAGCAGCATAAAAGCAAAACATTTAGCTGTAACAGTTACCGTTAAGTGAGTAAATGTACCACTGCCTGGGGGTCAACAATGTCAGCTTTCGATAATATTTACACCAGTCAGTGACGTAATTATTCAGTAAATATAACTTACTCCCAAGATATCTGCCATCCCAAGTCTTTTTATTCAAAAATATGTGTTTTGTTACCGAGCTAGTCATTAGACCAGATGCTACTCTACTGAACACTTTAGCGGCTTCGCCACAAAAGTGCTCCATTAAAATAATAATTCATTGATTACTGATGCCTCCAGACGGTTCCGTCCAGGGTAGTAACGTTTACGTTACAACAGGCGACGCATTTTACGATATGGAAAAAGTCACATTGATTTAACTCGTGTCTGGTGCCTGCTGAATAAAAGACTGCGTTTCTGGTGCGTTTGGACTTCGGTCGATTACCAAAGAGTCTTTTTCCCTCATATTTTGAATAAAACGGCCTGTGAACGCCACAGACCGTCACGCATTGGGGCATTGGAGAACATTACCGAACCAGACCGTCCCAAAGACGGCCAAACGGCGGCCTGTTTAGCTGCAAAGACACTTTACGGTGAAAATACAGCTCACGTAGTTTTTCCATCTTGCCGCTTAACAAGCGGGACCGTTAGCCGTTCCATTGCTTTACACCGCACGGTAACGTTATGCTATGTTAAACACAAAGCGCGTTTACGCTGTTTAAGCGCTAACTTCGATCCTTCAAACCACGATGTTTTTAATAAGTAATAAGTTTTTTCGCTTACCCCTTCGCTGATTCCATGGCTTCGCCATGACTTATCATAGAGGCAGTATAATTAATCAGCGCTTTGCAGCGTTACCACAGATCTTCACCCAAGCATTACGTCTTCAGCCTCCTCAGGTGGCCAGCCAATCAGCGACCGCAGCACTCCCCATCACTTCCGCTCTTTGGAAACCGTAGATGTACACTCACTCGCCTGCCATCGCCCTCGTGAGCGGATCGTGATATCTGTGTGGTTACTGAGGGTTTCAGTGAAAGAAGCAATACAGGTCTGACACCGAAAAAAAAAAAAAAAACAACAACAACAAAAAAAAAACAATAAGACACAATTCTTTAGGCAATGTTTAATTGCTATTAAATACAAAGAGAAAAATAGCTGTACAGATCAGTGGGTGTAGATAGCATGCTCAGTTTTTGTTCTGTAAACTCCCATAATGCATCCTTTCATACTATGATAAAGTGACTTCTCAGTCATGTCAATAGACAACTTTACTAGTTTCACAATGGATGGGTTTCAAATCATGCAATTCAGCAACATTTTTTTCCAAACGCAAATATTAAAGAACATCTGTCACATCCATCAAATTGTGATAAAACATGTCATTCTGATGGATTTGTGTGTCATAGGACTGAAAGTGAATCCGCTCCAGCTCTGTGACCTTATCAGGTCACCTGAGGTCACTTCATATGTCACATCCAACCAATCCGGCTCCTGCCCGTCGCATCTCCTCTCCCTCTAAAGAGGCTGTTTCAGTTCAAACAGTCCTGTTCCGCCTTTGACAACCTTCCCCACCACCAGGCAGGCGGAGGGTGACACCAACTGGTCATGTGACCCTGAAAAAGGATAACAAACAGCAGTGAACAAAAACACAAAGATAAAGGCGGTGGCAGCTTGAAGTCGACAGGAGATGACTTGTGACAGGAAATCCAACATCCTGAAGAACCGTCACAGACCTTCAGTGAAAAGCTAACTGTTAAAGAGGTGCCATTTCCTTGAATTACTTCTTTCTTATTCTTTCCCAAAGCAGGTAGATTCAACAAAAGCAGAACGTACGACAATGTCAGTGTCAGATGTCTCTCGTCCCATTAGCCACATGCCATAAAGAACTGCAAAATAAATGCGCATAGAGTTTGCTTTGCATATTTTACTCGCATTTTTATTGTAATCTGGTCCTCACCCAGCATAGTAGCCTGTTTGAGAAACTTGTAGCTGGTCTCAAAGGTCATCTGCTGCAGAGGGGAGGAGTTGGATCGGATGGCGTGCCGGTTTAAAGGCTTATATACACCTTCAAAACACATGTAGTCTGCTACCAGGGACAGATGTCTGGGGTCCACCTCGATACCTAGAGACAGACAGAGAAATTGAAACGAGTGTCCCTGAAAGCCTGTTATCTGTTAGCGGAGGTTTGATCTGTACGTTTGTACCATAGACAGCAAAGACATCTTTGATCTCCTTCTCTATGACTTTCAGAGCCACTTCAATCCCATAGGTGTTAGCCATGGCATGGACCTCATTGGAGTACAATCTGTTGATGTCCAAGATCTAGAGACAAAAAAAAAAAAGAAATGCTGGGATCATCACCAAACAATGGCAAAAATGTAAGCAATCTCATAATATACAACATTTTTTGATCTTAAACCTTAAACTCTCTTACTGTAAAGTACAACATTTTTTTCAGTGTTCAGGGTTGTGATCCAAATTTGCAATAGTCTCTGCTTTGAATCCACCACAAAGATTAGCATGATATTTGAACAGGCACAGGTCTGAGTCTGATACGAGAAGAAGCGTGACATCCTGTGATCACAGATTTTGTGAAAGGTCACCTGACTACTGCAGATATATTTGGCAGGATCTTGAATCCTCTTTGGTTGATGATTTCAAAGCACTGTAACGTAAATAACATTACTCCTCGTGGTGTATTTAAAATAATTTATAATTACAAACAGTGAATCAAACCTTTTTATGTTAAGACAACTTCCCAAAAGTCTCCTTAATATCTGCTACCATCTATAATGTCTCTATAATGTCTTCCAGATATCCAAAAAGATCATTAAATCATCACTGTAGATGACATAAATTAGTATCTGCACTTCACATTTTAGATTTCTTAAACTGGAGTCTCCATGCTACAAGAAACCTGCAGGCATACTCCTGTCAGTAAATGTTAACACGCCTTGTTGTATACGAATTCAAGTCTGGAAAGTACCTTGAGTGACCTCAAAACATCTGGAGTCAATAAAAACAACCAAAAAGTCACTATCACTGAATTATGTTACCAATTAACTTGAAATTTCTTTAGGGTGTCATATATTTAAATCATTTATGAAAGAGAAGGGACAAACATCAATTCATCTATCGGTCATAAATCATGCAAGATGGCGCTGTGTTAGGTGGCAGCCTGTTGCAGTAGCGCCGTCGTTTTTGTTCATTTAGTGTGTTTTTTCAATTTTTTTCAATTTCTATTTCTTAAAACTTTTTAAAACAATTGTTGTATACACTCTGTGTTTGTCTGTATGTTTAGTTGCTACAGCAACAAAATAATTTCCCAAATTGGGATCAATAAAGAAGCAGTCTAAAGTCTAAAGTCAGTTAAGCTTATGGGTTTTGCTGAGATGTACTACTTTGTGCTGCTTGGTCCTTAACCTTCAAAACGACAGTGTAGTGTCCTGATTAAAATAAGTGGAAACCAAAACAAAAATGTCTTGCAGTCTAACCGACACTGCCTACATACATCAGTGTGCTTGAACATTTCGTGCATGTTGATGCCTTCCGTGTTGAGAACAGTTTCCTTCTCGCCTGTCTTTGTTGTGGTTTCGCTCAGCAAGCAGCGCGTCAAGCCTTTGGTCTCCACAATGACGGCGTTGTGGGCCAGTGTTGACAGGACAGAGGTCAGGTCAAAGTGCACCTCGCTCACCGGCAAGACCAGATCAACCTATGAATGAGATGAAGGGAACGCTGTTCAAACAATAACCTAAGGAGCAATATTAGACTTTAAAGACATCTGAGAGCTGCAGTTTGTGCATTCCCATCTATTGACAAAGAGGACAGTATATGAGATCAATTCTGATTGGCTGGTTTGTGGCCATTCATATAATGTTCAGTGTCTGGTACAGGTGTACATTTATTTGTGTTTAAATAATGAACCAGTATTAAGATAACTATGATCATGGATTGGTGGAACCAATTCAAAATAGATGTACTGCCCTATGAGAACCACACACACATTTCACTTCTAATGCTTGGGCAGAAATGACAGTGCTGATAACGTCATGCTGTCTCATTGTGGTCTCAAACTTTTTTAGTCCCATGGCAACACTTGAAGCTAGGTGCAAGTTCAAAGAACTGCAGCACATTTGAAACAGACTTATTTGCTGTACAGCCTGTTGCTCATGTTCAGCTCACTACAGCAACATTTCCGGAGCAGAGATCAGTGACAGGACTAAATACACACAACAACACTTCTTGGCTACACAAAAGGACTTTCATT
The DNA here is from genome assembly GCF_039877785.1 of Chaetodon trifascialis. NCBI lineage: Eukaryota > Metazoa > Chordata > Actinopteri > Chaetodontiformes > Chaetodontidae > Chaetodon > Chaetodon trifascialis. The sequence continues at coordinate 8,237,092 of NC_092060.1, forward strand.
GGTAACAGATAAAAGCATCATGATGGGGTATGACAGGGGCATCCTGGAAAGGCTCAGTCGTTCTTTTGTTGCAAATGATGAAAAGATGAACTATAGCCTGACTTTTTCTTTCAGTCTAATCTAAAACATGAAAGTTCAAGAGAAGTCCCCTAAAACCTTGTCAATCTCCTTGTGGAACACACTCACCTCACACCAAAGTTCATGCTGGTGATCGTAGCAATATCTCTCTATCGCCGAGTTAGAGTCCAGAACAGAGTTCACTCTCATCGAATTCAAGGTCTTGTCTTCTCCTCCTCCATCTCTCTTTGTTCGTCTCTTTTTCTGCTTTCTCACTCCTGCAGATTCTAGCTGGCATTCTTCCGGAGTGTCCTCCACGTTCGCCTCCACCTCCTCCTCGTCCTCCTCCTGATCTGCTCTGTCCTCGCCATCATCACCTCCCTCCTCCGCCTCACTCTCATAGTCCACCTGCAGAGGAGAGCAGAGATGGAATTAGCAGTTTTCTATTGGCTTGAGGAAGGCGCACACCTGTCTACCTTATGTAGACAGGTGTGCGCCTTTCCAAATCATGTCCAATCAATTGAATTTACTACAGGTGGACTCCAATCAAGTAAAGGGTGTGAATACTTGCGATATTTCAGTTTTTTGTTTTTAATAAATTTGCAAAAATTTCTAAAAAACCTTTTTCAGTTTGTCATTATGGGATATTGTGTGTCGATGAGATGAGACAAAAAAGGAATTTAATCCATTTTGGAAAAAGGCTGTAAGATAACAAAATGTGGGGAAAGTGAAGGGGTGTGAATACTTTCAGAATGCACTGTAACCCGGAAGATCATAAATACATCTCTGCAAACAGGTTTATTGTCTGATGCGTTTAAAACCGCTACTGTAAAAGCATTACTAAAGAAACCCAACCTAGATAGCAACGCACTAACTACAGGCTGATATCCAGCCTTCCATTCATCAGTAAGATACTGGAAAAGATTAATGCCTTTCTTAAAGAAAATAACATCCTGGAGGAATTTCAGTCAGGCTTTAGAACAAACCACACACTGCTCTGACTGGAATTATCAGCAACAAAGGGAAAAACACCAAGAGATTTCAGCTCATTCAAAACTCTGCAGCTCAGCTTTTATCCACAACCAAGATCAGAGAGCACATCAGTGCAGTTTTAGCTGCTCTGCATTGGCTTTCTGTAACATTCTAACATTTTATAATTTTTATGTACTCCATTTTTAACTTTATGTTATTACTGTTCCATGGGTTTTGTTTTCCCTCCTATGTTGTGCATTCTCTTTTTTCTATTTTAGTCATCATATTACATTTTTTAAGAATTCTAATCAAGTTATTCAACATCTTATTTTACATCCATTCTTTATGTCCATTCTGTCTTTTCGATTTGAAGCACTTGTTGCAGGTGATTTCTTTGTTGAAAGGTGCTATACAAACAAAGTTTGAAAATATTCCTCTATATACAAATATTCAACATCTATTGAATGTATTGGCACACAATGTTTCATAGGGATTCTGAGTTTTCAGATCATGTATTCTCATGAATTTAGTGATAGCCTGAGTTTTCCTCTGGATCCACCATGAGGTTGACATTTGAGGCTCTGGGTGAAATATCTCTTTAACTATTGGATGTATTGCAAAATCTGGTACACACATTCATGTTCCCCACAGGATAAATGGCAACAGCTTTTTGTGATCTCTTAACTAACCGGTAGGCTCTTAGTCTTGCTAAATGGCCACAATAAAATCCCTGACTATACAGACTGGAGCAATCACTACCTGCACTGCAGGAAAAGAGGTAAAACAAAGGTTAAAAAAAATAAACTGTATATTTGTAGATCTCATTCTTGCCGAAATATTCAACACAGGACAAATTTGGATACAGTTATTGCCAAAGAGGAGCGGCTACATTTCGAGTCCAAACTAGTCAGTTATTAGTCAGTAATGCTTTAGTAAGCACCTCTAATGAGGATCAGATGAACATGTTCAGACCCACGAAGTACAGGAAATACATGCTTTCCATTTCTAGGAAAATCAAGGGATTCAGCGTAAACACACCTATCTTTATACAAAGCATTTCATCCATCTTCATACCTCCTCTTCCTGTTTGTCTTTTCGCTTGGCGTCTGAGGCATCAGCGTCTCCTTCGTTCCCCTGGTCATCAACAATCTCTCGCTCCTCCTCTCCCTCCCCGTCATCTAACTGATTTTGGTATTCAAGGAAAGGAAAGATAAGATCGAAACATTCAAAGATGAGAGACAACACAAATCCTAAACATCCTATCGGGAATACTGAGATGAAGACAAGCCAATTAAAAACAGACCCCTGCTGTGTCAGCTCCTCCATCACCATCATGGTCCCTATCTTTGAGGGTGGCCTTCCTTGTTTCCACGGCGATGGAGGCCAGCTTGGCATTGCGTTTCTTAATGGCTTCAAGAAGGAGACGGAAAAACCTGGGAGGACAAACAACCAAACAAGGTGTCAAACAGCGAAGGTGAGAAGTTAAATCAAGTTATTTCTGAATGGATTCTAGTAGAGGAGAAACTAACAGCCCTCACGCACACACACACACATTCAGACACAGATACACACACACCTGGTTTCCATGAAGTGGAGGATCTGTTGCGGTGACAACAGCTTATCATCCCCGTAACGGTCAGGAGGCAGGAAGTGGAAGGTGACTTTGAACTTACGCAGCTTTTGATTTTCAATCTGTAATGTCTCAACCACATCCACCTTGTGTAGCACCTGCTCTCTCACACACACACACACACACACACACACACACACACACACACACACACACACACACACACACACACACACACACACACAGAGAGTTGTACATTTAAAAAAAACACAGTAACACAACTATAGATATGCAAAGACAAAATGAGAAATGAATGAGGAAATGAAAGGCAAAACAAGCCACACAGACAAAATGAAAGCAAAGCAAACAAAGACAATAAAAGATGAGAAGAAGACATTTTTAGCAAAACACATGACAGATGCTGATCCTCACCTCAGACAGACAGACCCTGGTGAGTTTCTTACGCAGCGTCTTGGCTCTCTTCAAGGCTCTCTTGTTGTTTAGCACAGGAACGCTCATCATGGGAGTTTTAATGTTGGAGCTGGCCACCATCAGGATCTCCCTCAGTCTGCGGGACAGACAGACGTGTAGAGAGAGTGAGACATGATGGAAGGCTTGGATGGATGAAGCAGGGAGGAGTAGGAAGACAGTAAGAAGTGTTGATGTTGGAGAGCATGTGGTGAAAGTAACACTACAACAGTCATCATATATAAAGCTACAGTCAAACCGAAACATCATACACTGACTTGTACTCACACTTGCTCATACAGCAACTTCTGCTTCTCACATTTTAAACTATCTCTTCTTTCAGCTCAGTTTGTATCAGCCCTTTATACTTTTAATAAACTGATTTCAGTGATGCCTGTCACTTTAATCTCATGGAAGTGACATTTAAAATTGCTATACGGTGTAAAAGAAAGTTAAGCTTTATTTATGTAGCACCTTTAAAAACACAAAAAAGACAAAAATATAATGCAATCATGGAAGGAGGATTATTCATTCAGGTTACTGGATTAAGCAGAGAAATAGATCTGTATCATCTCATAACAGCAATATGATTGGTCCATGGACTGACCCCTGAGAGACACTACACAGGAGGGGAGCTGAGGAGGACACATAACCAGAAAAAGAGGAACACAGAACAGGCCACTGCATCCTTTCTTTAGTTTCCTCAACCCTTCAGTCACACCTCTTACACTGCTGACACCAAACTTTTGACAAACCTGTGCTCACGAGCATCATGCAAGTTCTGCACTTTGCTGTGGTTTCACTTTGTGGGAAACTTTTCAGCCACCCTGCTTTCGGTTGCTTCTGTGACACATCTGCCAAAAGTCTGGTCAGAATTCTGCACTTATTACCAGCTTTTTCCTTTCTTTTCATAACCCTCTGCCGTAGTTGAGTCAAACAGAAATCACAATGTGGGAGCACTTGTACCGTATCATACAGTTCATATTGTACATCGCACCAAAGTTAATTCAAAGGCTGTAAAATAGAAACTACTTTCTAAGGCTGTCCAGAACCCATGTATGTCCTGGATAATGTGTTCATGTTCAATAAAAGGTGAATAATGAGGCATGTGTGGAGCTGACATTACCGAGGTATTCCCAAAGTAACGTTCATCTCTCCTCTGCCAGCAAAGTGGAAGGTGTTGAGGGTCATTTGGGTGGAGGGCTCACCGATGGACTGAGCTGCCAGCAGACCCACTGCTTCACCTGGGTCACACAGTGAGCGCTGCCACTTATAGTGCAACAGCTGGCGCAGGCTGAAGACACACAGAGAGAGATGAGGTTTTAATATGGGTTTAGGTTTTCTTTTAATTAATGATCATGATTTCAACATGCTAAATAATGTGAGGACTGGATACTGAATTATACTGAAAGGTGTGTGTGACATTTAGCCGGCCCTCATCGAAAAGGGGACAAATTATTAGAAATGCCTCTGAGTATAATACATACAATTCAACATCTCTCTAATACAGTTCACCAAGAACTGAACACTATAACATGACGGCTGGACTGCTGTATTGGGCTGCACTGCCTTGACCTATGTGCACCTAATAAACTACCAATGAATTATATCAATTTCATTTGATTCTGTGTAATGAAATCTTTTGGAAAGCAATGCACTTCTGAAAATTACTGACAAAACAAGGAAGCTTATATATGCGATGTAGGTTATGAAAATTTAAGAGGATTCAGCAGGTGTTGTGTAATAACTGAACTGCATTGCATGTGTAATTTGTTTCTGGCTTTACTGAACAAACACAGAGTAGCAGTATCACAGCTGCTGCCGAAATGCCCTCCACTTTATATTCCTTTATATACCTGAATGGTATATGGATAAATTGTGAAGATTCATACATTCAGTACCTGTGGTTGTCGAGGCTGTCTTCCCTCAGCCCGTCTCTGCTCTGCAGGTATTTGTCTGTGATGCTGTGAAAGTTTTCAGATACTGATCCGAAGCAGACGTCAGGCCTAAACAAACCCAGAGAGGGCTCAGGGCAGCGGGAGGACTTCCTGCTGTATTTTGCCCTGCTGGATTCATCCAGAGAGTACCACTGCTGTATGAGCTAAGGCGGGAGCAGAGTTCAAATGACAGTTTGGTCAGCCTAAGTAAGAGGTCAGCAGTTCACTCCTCTATGTCCTGAGGAATGTGCATTGTCATTTTGTTGTGTATAAATACCTGCTGTACAGCAGCATTCCTTCCATTTACATCTGGTTCTGTTTTTTGTTCACTCTGTTTCAGTTTGGCCAGCTTCTTCTGGGAAAACAGCAAGAATGCTCCTGACACAGATTAAAACACACACATTACATGGCAGACATTCACACAGGCAGTGTACAAATACAGTACAGCACACAACACTTCACTGTCCATTCCCTGGATTCTACTGATCACATCAATGATCTGCTACTGCTCAAACTGGGACTTCTGACCTTTTCTTAATTTCAACTCAAACTCCTGTTCTGAGAAACATAGTTTGACAGTAGTAGTGTAGTAGTAGTAGCAGTAGTGTGACATGCAGTATAACTCTAAACTGTATTTAAATGACCAGCCAAACTTTGTTTTCTACCTCTCCGTGGACATGCCAACTCTCTCTTTGCTCTCCATCGCTGGATGGCTGCAAAGTGTTGACTGGCAGTCTGAGGGTCCAAACATGCCAAAACCTTGTCCAGACCCTGGGACCTCTTGATAACCTGACAGGAGTGTAGAAACACAGGTTGAGGTTACTTTTCTAGCAGATGGGTAGATGTGTCATAATCCCTATGTTATTGAAATACCGGAGACATCAGCATTGCTTAGTAAAAATAGAAAGAGTTTCAATATCATCCTCATGTGTGTCTATCAAGTACAGCGCTACAGCCAAGAAACTATTAGCCTAGCTGCCTGTGAATATTCTCATTCATCCAGGTCATTGTAAGCTTCAGGGCATTCAATCGATCGCAACTGGACTTTGTCAGTTTGTCTTGGAAGACGTTTCGCCTCTCATCCGAGCAGGCTTCATCAGTTCATGCGCACCAGAGTAGATAGGACAGCTCTAGTCTAATGAAATGGTGTATTTATCCTCTGAGTGAGGCCAACCCCCAAAACCAAGGATGGTATCACTCTATTGAGAGGCAAACGATCCCCCATTAAGGCGGGGTAGGGTGCGACCCTTGGGTGTCAACGACAGTCGTCTGCCTTGTTAGTGTCCCATTCTTGTCATTGCTCCTTGAGCCATGTGAGTAGGCTAAATTTTTGAATCTCTTTCGAAGAGATGAAAGGACAGCATTGTATGTGGGAGATCTCCCTCAGATGGTTTTTCAACCTTGACATGGATGGCTTCTCTCACTCCTCTTTCAAACCATCTGTCTTCTCTGTCCAGAATATGCACATTTTTATCCTCAAAGGAGTGTGCTTCCTTCTTGAGGTACAGGTAAACAGGTGAGCTAGCTTCACATATTGTGACTTGAAGAAGGGGAGAACAGCTAAGACACACATCACAGTCACATCACAGCAGTCACATCACACAGTGAGTTAGTTGCACACTACACGCCATGCTTCTCGTGAAATTATATTTCCGCATTTGACCCATCCTTGGATTGTCGATCCTCCGCGGCAGCTGCCGGGCTGCCAGCCGATGCCGGTGCCCGCGCACCCATCTTTTTTTGTCAGGCATGTTTTTAGTGGGGGTTATTACAGAGGAACACGGGGAGAACATGCAAACTCCACACAGAAAGGCCCCCTTTTTTTCCTCGAGCAACCAGCGCAACAGCGGGATTCGAACCGGGGACCTTCTAGTTGTGAGGCGAAAGTGTTACCACTTGAGCCACCGTGCTACCCACAGCTAGTGTGGCATCCAAGGTTAAAAATACATCAGATTAAACTTCTAATGTAAATGACTCATCTGGTTTATTCCTTACATAAAAAGATAAAAGGTCAATTTGTAGTTTTTAGGAGGCGTTACTTGCTGTAGCTATTTCACGATACATTGTGATAAATTAGTGAGATTTAGACGTGCTGGTAGTATAGCTGTCGCAATCATGAGTGTTTGTGTCCATTTAGTGGCACCATCATATAAGCCTAATACAGTTTTTTCTCAAATAAAAGCCAGGTCTCTAATAGTAGCTGGAGGTGTAGTCCCCATCAACCTACACACAACACACCACAATGATGAGTGATTTGTAAATTGATGAAACATTAAGAATCCCATGTAAACACTAAATGTAAATAAGTATTTAGACCCTTCAGCATTGCAGAGTAAAACTACTGCTCACTAGTTCAGCCCATCCTACCTAATGTTTGTGTGCAATACATATTTATCCCCATTGGTCACATTAGAGCACCATGGGGCCCATGAACTACACCTTCACTGTGGCAGCCATTTTGGCCAGTGGCATCTACTGAGAAGGAAGCACTGAATTTGACAAGGCTGCAATCTTTTTTTGCCATTTCAGCCTTTTTAGACAGTGCAGCTGGAGGGAGACCGGAGAGGCAGGAGAGAGAGACTTAGGATGACAAAGTAGTAGCAGCTTCAGACTACTACAGATTAAATATCTGTTATCTAGGACAGAAATCCTGTGTTCTGTTGCACTCTATTGCTAGACAGCTGTGGTTGACACTGCACCTGCTGTTTAACCTACATTCAGTTACTGTGCTGTGTAAAAATCACCTAAAATCCACTGATGAGCACTGTATCAGTCACAACATGCAACATACATTTCTGCAGCTCAGGCATCATAAAAAACAGACACAACCATCAGATATTAAGAAAAATGAAAAAAACATCAGTATTATTCATGTAATCATTTATAACGTGTTCATAACAACACCGCGCTTGTGTTCTGCTGTTTTACCTGATAGTTATCCTCTATGAAGGGGAACTGTCTTGGCTGCAGGAACTGAGTCTTGGGGATATCCAGCCCATCTTCACCGTACAGGAACTGGACCACAGATCCATCGCTGTCCCTAACCGTCAGATCGTACTGCACTACCAAACCCTCCAGATGTTTTATGACACATCTGCAAAGGAGAGGTAGTAGTGAGGGAGGGTGGAAGAAAAGGGGAATAGGATTAGCAAAAGGAGAGGACGGTGCATTGTACAACACACAACAACTGATAGACCCTCATCTGTAAACAATGCATGCCCTTGAACTGAGCCTGTATGAACATGCAGGGAAGTCAAGCTGAGAGAGGCTGAAAACATGAATCACACCAGCTGCAAATATAATGCCTCTACATCTACTACATTTTAACGATATCTGCAGCCTTTTCTGAACTATTCATCAGTTAGGTTCACGTTACCTCTGCAGGTATCCTGATCGAGATGTTTTCACGGCTGTGTCGACCAGTCCCTCTCTGCCAGCCATACAGTGGAAGAAAAACTCCTGAACACAATAAAATTACAGACAGACAAGGAAAGAAATGTATCAGGAACTGACAACGATCTTCATACATGTCTGTAAGCTAAAGTAATGAAGTCATAGCAGGCGCACTCAGAAAAAGGACTTACACACACACACACACACACACACACACACACACACACACACACACACACACACACACACACACACACACACACAGCTCTCCTCATGTACCTGCGGTTTGATGCCTGTGAGGAACCTTCCAGAAACAAAGCCGCCAGCACCGGGTGAGGGGTCATATGGCTGGAAGCACGGCAAGGACTTCCCAGAAGGCATCAGTGGAGGCCTGCGACCCTCCAACTCAATCTGACCGAGTAGACATGAAATCTGAAACCCAAACGGGACAAGACAGTTGTAGGTGAAAAGCTTAAAGTTCAGGACATTTTACTTGAGCAAAATCAGTGCAGAACAGTACGAGAGGGAAACGTTGCGATGTGTGTATGTCACAGGGTGACGAGTAGTGTGTGGGTGTGTGAGTGTGTGTGCCTGCCTGACCCTAATTGACACACTTCCCCTCTGATGAGCAGCATGAGCGTAATTAGGCCACAGGTGTGGGTAGTTTGGGGTCTCTTTCTCCTGCACCTTTTTAGACGGCGGCAGAGGGGCAGGACGGGAGAGCAGGAGAGCAGCTGAGCTGACAGCAAGCAGACGCACTGGAGGAACGATGCCGGAGAGGCGCTGGTCGGACGGCTGTTACAGCAGAGTGGCATCTTGTCCCAGGTTCAGGGGACAGAGCGAAAGAAGCGATTTTTACAGAGGATGTACCTGCTGTCGGAACTGAAGGAGCTGCTGCTGCTGCCGGGGAGACAAGTTGCCAACACGCTAGAGAGACAACGGAGACCACAGTGCGAGAAGGGGAAGCCTTGGATAAAAGTGGAAGGGTGGGGATGCATCCACCCTTCCTGTAGTACTTCCTGAAAGTACCCGTCTACTTTCACTACAAAGTATACTGTTACAAGACATTGCCTGTTAACTGCTGCTGCCAAATTATTTTATTACTGTTATCCTGAAAAAAAATAAAAAAAACTACAACTTTGGACATCCTGCCATCAGTCATTATATGGACAACTTCAGTAACTTTGGACTGGGCTTTATTTTGTTACATTTGCAGTGGATTAAGTTTTAAATTGAGTGATTTGTCGATTTTATTTATTTCTCCTTGTGTGGGACTTTTGACCTTGCCGTGTTTATTTGTATATTTATTTCCCCACCCAAAAGTATTGTTTTTGTTTGTAAATCAGCCTTAACAGCTGGAGACTGATAGGTCATTGATTACCCTGACGGATATTTTGTAGTTTCTTTGGCTGCAGCTGTACTGGAACCTACTGGAGGAGGATCCACTTGATCCACCATTTTGGAAACCAGTGGACAGACTGCTGGACTCTCCTTTAGACCAATCCTCCAGAATATCTTTCTTTTATCTACCGGTTTTACACTTTTGTAATAAAGAAAAGTATTTTATGTCTTTCAAATCCTCTCCTGGTGTTTGTTGTTTGGTGTGTCTGCTCCTCAACAGAAAATGGTGGTGTTACACACTGTCATGGTCACTCCACTCGGTGACATGTACCTGCATGGTGTTTACAGTGGAGCCCTTGGCTCCTGACTGGACCATCAGCTGGAGGTTGTTGTCTGGGAAAGAGGTGTGGAGTCCAACTGGCATGCACACCTGCAAACATACACAAAATTTCATCACCGTCGTCATCGACGTTAACAACATTATGTTTCATTTGTTAGATACACCTTTTTTGCATACTATTGTATGTCCTCCCACCACAGCTGAAAATCAGTGAAGAGAAGGCAAAATTGGACCAATGATGAATTAAAAGATGATGGTGGCATTCAAACTCGTCAATGTGCCACTCCAGGAGTCTTTGGCATGGTGAAGTGAAGCAAATCTCTGTTGCAGCCCCAAATTGATGATGATGGCCATTAAAATGAAATTAGTACACACAAGGACCCAACAACATAGAGACGCTCTGTTGTGTTCAGTGAGATTACCATTTGAATTGATGTACTGAATTAATAAAAAGGAGATACGAATGTTTGATGGTTATTTATAGTATCACCATAGCAGGAACATTGCTACAACTGGAATTATCCTACAGGAATTAAATTAAACACAGGTAACGTTTACGACTTCCTAAAATAGTTATGGCTCCTCTAGAGAAGATCAAGAAACAATCCATGTGTTCCTATTCCTGTTCATCATACTGATAATTTGTGTACCACTAGAAGTAATCAGAGCAGTGTATCTGTCATCGTTCACTGTCCTGCATGTCAGCAGTAGCAGCGGCGGGTCACCTTGTTAATGTCATTGTTCACTTGGTTGGCCACTTCTTTGAACTTGTGGTCGGCCACGCTGAAGTCTCTCTGATCTGGGTTGAGGTGAGCATCCTGCCAGCGGCTCCGAGCCTCAGCTTGATCCACAGAGGAGGGCAGGTTGAAGGCTGCCTGGAGAGCCTTAAAGGTGTAAAGAAAAAGATTTTTTTTTCTCAGTAAGTAAGAGCACTACCCATGATGGCCGGGTTTCTTCAAAGCCACAATAAGTATAGTTAGACAAATTCATCCTCTGGCGCTGCCCAGTGGCAGTAAGAATAAAGACACTGTGGCAGACAGCAACGGATGATGCACCTCATGCTCTGAGATGTGGAACTAAAAGCAACAATCAGACTGTACTGCTTGTCGGTGAAAGAGATTTTCAAAGACTCTGTGATGGAAGCACTGGATTGGGCTGTCATTAATAAAAGCTCAACATTATTTGTGTCAGCTGTAGAGTAACAGCACTCCACTGGTTCACTTCATTTCATTAAGTTCTTGTGCTTGTGTGTAGTACATATTTATCCCCAGTGGCCACGTTGGAGCACCATGGGGCCCATGAACTACACCTTCACTGTGGCAGCCATTTTGGCCAGTGGCATCCACTGAGGAGGAAGCACTGAATTTGACAAGGCTGCAATCTTTCTAAACACTTATTTACTGTGAATTCGTGCCCTGTATTAGGGATGGGAATCGAGAACCAGTTCTTTTTGAGAACCGGCTCTCAGTAGCTCAATTCCTTGGAATCGTTTGCCTGCCTGGTTAACGATTCTGCTTATTGATTCTGCCTGTCTTGCACATGCGTGATAACGTCACGCACACTGTATTGTTTTGCTTTAGAACGTAGCCGATATGGCGTCGAGGCAGAAATGCTCCAAAGTATGGCTATATTTCACGCGAAAAGTTTCCATTTCTTCAAAGGGGGGACATATCTCCAACATCCTAAAACATTTGTCCATACAGCATGCAGTTCATTTGCAGGAATGTCAGTGTTTGTTACGCTACTTAGTGATGCTTGTGAATCTAGCGGGAGAGCAAACACCAGGGCATCATCTGTTATTAGTGCTGAAGGTAATGTTGAACTCTTACAAGCCGTGTCTGTTGTGTTAAGGTTAGCGCCATTTCACTGTGTAAACTGCTTTCGCCATATGAACCATCTCCATGTCCTTCCATCAAATTTAGATGACGATGACTGCCAGAGTCAGGCTGGCTCAGAGGCTGCAGCGGGCACCAGCAGGTCTCGCGCACCTCTATCCACTTCTTTCATTGAGGCAGGGAAGAGTAAAATGACCGAGACAAGGATAAAGCAATGTCACAGAGCGGTCACTAGATTTGTGTTGAAAGGTTTGCACCCATTTGCCACTGTAGATGCCCCTGAATTTCGGTAGGTTAATTCGTTGCATTTTATCTGGCATATCTGTTCAAATGAAAATCAGAAATTTGAGATCTGTCAGAGTTGCATGTTGTTATTTTAACCAGTGTAGTTCTGCTTCATTCATTCCTACTCTGAGAAGTAGCTCACCTACTTTTTAATTTGTTCTGATGTTACGTCACACATCATTTGTGCATACTGTACATGTTATATTTTCTGTGCAGAGAAGAAAATATAAAAGACAGTTAACGCAAACAAACCCATTTGTACTCTTTTATTTCCTCACCCAATGAGAATCGATAAGAGAATCGATAAGGAATCAAATCGATAAGTAAAATCAATAATGGAATCGGAATCGTTGAATTCTTATCAATTCCCATCCCTACCCTAAATGTTTTCCCTTTATTTGTCCAAATAAGACCTAGTGTTGTCCATTTATGAATGTGCACCCGGGGCCTTCAGTGTATGCCATGTTAGAGGCTACAGCAGTAATTAAAACACTATCAGACAGTCTATTTCCCAGAACAAGCTGCTGCTTTAACTCACTTTGGTGCCAATCGCCAGTGATTCTTGAATGATTTTTTGCCTCCTCCTGTTGGCGCCCGGTTTCACCAGAATGTCTTCCACACCTGGACACAAAAACAAAAAAAAGAAGGTTTGACATAATACTTCTCTTCTATCTTCACTAACTGTCCACGAAGCCTGACACACAAAAAACCATGTGCTTCATTTACTGTATCTGGCCTCTTACCCAGAGTAAAGCCTCTGTATAGCTGCAGGTAAGCAGTGAAGAGGCGAGCCAGACAGCTGAGCAGTTTGCCACTCGTCTCCCCTCCATACAGCTCATAGCAGCAGTGGACCAGACCATAGGCCGACGAGCCGTAGTGGGCTTTGTCCAGAACCCCCATCAACAGTTCCCCCTCACGAATCACAACCTGGGAAATAAAGAGAAAAGAGAGGAGGAGGAGTTAACACATTAAAACAAAAAAAAAACATTTAAGGGTAAAATATTGCACCAGTCATCTCTAAATTCTTCTGGGGACAAGTTTCAGTATGCTTTACAAAGGCAAAGTAACACAGCGCTTGTATAAAGCTGCGTCATTGTTGACACTGATTTGGATTAGAGAGTGAAATCTTTCCACCTTGTGTGTGTGTGTGTGTGTGTGTGTGTGTGTGTGTGTACACACCTGTGAGTCACACATGCTGTCGGGTCTGTAGCCTGGAGAAGCTCGTGGTGGGACTTGGATCCATGATTTGCTGGGGATTTTCGATTTGCCAAGCAGGTTGAGGGGCACAGCATTCTGAGGGATTACATTCAGCAGGAGCGTAGACACCACCTACAGCAAACACCAAATTCACCACACATTAGTACAACTGAGCACACAGAGGCTGTCAATTACATCATGTTCAGGGTATCAGCTTGAGTATCAAGGGTTCATTTACCTGCTTTCCTGTCCAGAGCTGCTGTGGTTTGAGAATGGCCGGCGGCAGCAGTTTAACTCTGCCTGGTTTGTCAGTCAGTCCCCTGTACACCAACTCAAAGTACTGGACTCTGGTGAAGAAACAGTCTCGTATCGTCATCCTCGTACCCGATACCATGTGATCCTGGATCAGACCTGCTAAAGGTTTACCGTCCTGAAGGTAGAAAGAGAAGAAAACCTGAGTACCGGCACTTTTGCCAATGTATGTTTGTCAGATAGTTTACCAATTCAACAAGGACAATGATAAGTAGCATAATTAGCATGAAACACCTAGCCACCACGAGCAATGTTAATTAATGTGATACAATTGAGTAAGTTCAATTGGCGAGTTGCATGCAGAAAAACCCAGAACAGCCCAAGTTCCACATGTTCCTCAGCACAGTCGGTCTGATGAAAATATCAGTTCAAGCAGCACAGATAGAAACTGTGTCTTCAGTTTTGTTGAGAGTCAAACTGTCTGAAACTTCATCAAGTGTTTGCAGTTATTCCTGCCTGAAGGTTTAGGACTGTGCAGCGCTGCACTCTATGAATCTTCTATGTACGGTCTGTGTACCCACCTTGGGAACGAGGTACTGCTGGTCAGTGCTGACTAACGTGTAGGCCTCTGCTCTGGCCAGCTCGCTTTGAGGGAAGTGCGCGTTCATTTCATCTCCGTCAAAATCAGCATTGTACGCTTTGCAGTTGGCGTAGTGGAGCCTTAGAACCTGAAACATCCAATTAAGATCAAGGACCATTTGTTATGCATCTTTTTTTTTCTACCCTGCTTCCATAACCAGTCAAAATAAAACATGTTAGGCTGAACGAATCAGATCGTGCCTTCTCTCCTGGTAAGATCCGTGCACAGTGGGCTTGAATGGAGGGTCTGTGCAGAGTTGGCTGTCGGTTCAGTAACAAAATATCTCCGTTCTTTATGTGCCGATTCACCTGGACAGACAGAAAGAGTAGAGTTCACTGACAATTCATGCATAACTTGCACTGCAGGGTGTGCAAGGGTTTCAGTGTGGGAATGACTTATCTGACTTACGATCTTCATGGGCATCTTATGTGGTTCGGGACAGGGCGTCAGAAGTTGCTTGGCAACAGCTTCTCTCTGTGCAAGGTTGGTAGCTGATAGGATGGTTCTCCTGCCATCCTCGTTTATCACCATGGAAGCACCGGGGTGGACGCTGGGCCCATTAAGAACGGCCTGACGGAGCTCCTTCACGTTCCACGGAGTGACGGGCTGGGGGTAGGTCAGCTTGGTGGCAAACACCTGCACGAGCATAGGAGAGACGGTGATGTTACCCACCTTTCCCCTTCCTCGGTGAGTCTGGTGCTCACTTTGAGGGAAAAATCAATCAGAAATGCAGTCACATGTACCATAGGTATGCCTATCTCATTGGTCCCAATGTACATGTCAGGGCAGATGACAGACCGCGCGGCGTAGTCTACTCGTTTTCCCATCATGTGTTTCCGGAACAATCCGTCCTTTTTCTCCAATATCTGACAGGGGAGAGGAGACAATCAGGTGATTCAAAGGTCTTTATCGGCTGAACAAAAGGAAAAAGGGAGGTCTGTTATACCTGTCTGATTCCAGGGTATTTCTCAGTCATCATTTTGTCCATGTCACTGTCAAAGACGATGTTAACGTGGGTCTGCAGTCGGATCCAGATGTTGTAGAGTTTATCTGTTAACGTGAGGCCGGGGATCCCCGCCAGAAACGTCTGGTCTGTCTGTTCAGGAGCCTGAGAAAGACAAAAAAGGACAGGTTGATTTGTCCTGTACCACAAAAATAAAGATTTTTAACCTGGAGTCAATGGAGCTACACCTTATTATACATGAAAAGTAATTTTAAAAAAAGATCTGAGAACACACAAACACTTGTTCAGCTTACCTCCTGCTCCTCAGCAGTCTTCTCCCCTGCTATGAGAGCCAGAAGTTTCCTTATGATGTCACAGTCCTTCATGACAGCCTGCATGTTGACTGTCTGACCGTTTGTAAACATCTGGTCACCCAGGCGGTTGATTGGACGATACCTGACAGAGAGAGAGGAGGAGAGGTGTGATAAAGCACGAAGGTCACACAACCTCTGCACAGTCTGCGAGTGCGTTTGTTCACACTGTACCTGCACGGTGGGACGACAAGTAGATCCAAGAAGAAGAGGTCTGGACAGAAACCTTTCACTCCATCCTTTGACACTGTGCCCTCCTCCATCCCAGAGAAGAGGCACTTCAAGAAGAAAGCTGGAAGAAAGTGAGGAGGTGAGAATCATACTGTGGGATTTGCACTTTTAATTAAAATTATTAAAATTGCAGTAATAATATTGAATAGCGTCAGATGATTGAAACTTGTATGCATGTTTGAATCGATGGTTAATCAAATCAAATCAAATCAAACTTTATTTATAAGGCACTTTTCATACTTAAAAGCAACACAAAGTGCCTCACAGAGGCTAAAAACAACAAAAAAGACACAGACACGTACGTACGCACACACACACCTGCGCACAAACCCATACGGACAAGGCAAGGAATAAGCCACCTTTGGGGGCCATCCACACTGAGAGGGCCCCCGGCCCATGACTAGGGAGCGCCACCTGAGACCACCCCGACCCAGGCAGACAGGAGGCCCCACACCAAGGTGCAGAGGCCTCAAGCTATCCAGGCCAGAGCTGTCCTCTCGGTAGCGCCCCATCAGTAGACCAAAAGCAGCTCCCAGTGTGGGGGCCCCCATGAGGAAACGCTGCAGCTAAAAACAAAGGGACTAAGACATAAACATAGAATGAAATAAAATGAATAAATGAAATAAATAGTAAATAAACATGTTGTTAAAACATGCAACTAAAATAAGACACAAATAAAGATTAAATATGATAAGAAGCCTGATTAAATGAATAAGAAAAATCAAACAAATCAATTGAAAGCCTGATTAAAAAGGTGGGTCTTGAGCCTCTTTTTAAAAACATCAACAGTCTCTGCGGCACTGAGGTTCTCCGGCAGGCTGTTCCACAATCGGGGGCCATAATAGTTAAAAGCTGCCTCCCCATGTGTTTTAGTTCTTGCTTTTGGTATGGTTAAGAGGCCAGTGCCGGAGGACCTCACGGTCTGCGAGGGTCGATAGGGTAAAAGTAGGCCCGAGACCGTTAAAACATTTAAAAACTAATAAAAGAACCTTAAAATCTATCCTGAAACGCTCCTGCCCTCTGGTCCTTGTCAGCGCTCGTGCGGCTGAATTCTGTAGTAATTGGAGATTGGAGATACTCTTTTTGGGAAGACCAGAGAGCAGGGCATTACAGTAATCTAAGCGACAAGAGATAAAAGCATGCATCAGCACCTCCGTGCTGGCCTGAGAGAGAAACAGGCGGACTCTGGCTATATTTTTAAGATGGTAAAAACCTATCTTTGTTATGTTTTTGATGTGTGGAATAAAAGTAAGCTCAGAGTCAAAAATCACGCCCAGATTTTTTCCAGAATGTGTTGGTTTCAGATCTTTTAGTTTTGGTAAAAGTTTCTCTCTCTGGCCTTTAGATTTAGTATTTAGTGTATTTACAGTCCAGTTTTGTCCACAAAGTGTTGGTATGTTTTTTTTTCTTTGTTTGTTTTAAGCCTACCTTCTTTCTCCCACAGGTTGTTGGTGTGTTCTCTAGCTGTACTAGCAGTCAGGTAGACTCTCTTTCCAGCCATCAGATCCTCTACAGGAAGACAAGAACAAAAGCTACTTTGTGAACATATGTGCATGCAGGGTTTGCCAAGAATGTAGGTTAGACACCATTTCCACAAAAACAAAGAGCTCTTCCGCACAGTCACTCCATCACTCAGGCACTCTGCATAACTGTTGGCAGAACAATGAGCAGCATGTGCAAAACATAATGCATTTTCTTTAAATTCTTACTTACCCTCCGTGTTGCCACTTGTCTTTGTTCCAAACGGCATTGTGACAATCAGCTTACTGTTGTGTTCACGACGCACTGTAAACCTGCCACTCCTACACACACATAAACCATGCATACAGCACAAAATGCACGATTAGGAATTGATAAATACGTGAGCATAGAAGATCTATCAGCAAGGTTGACTCCATTTAACATCATAATATAACTCAAAAAGAACGGACAACTGCAGACAATGACATGTGTATCAATAAATTGATATATAAAGTATTTTAGACCAACATTGAATCAGACTTAAGTTCCTGCAATCATTTTTATTAAGTTACCCGCAGTAAGGGCACTTCCTAGTTTTCATGTGGATCCTCCAGAAGTCATTTATCAGGCTGCTCTTCTTTTCAACAAGGTGTTTAATCTGAAGAAGCACACACAAGCAGAGAATGAGGTCAGTGTGCCTTCATTTGGGCAGCATGGTCTGATTGAAATGCATGTACGTGACAGTTTGGTTTCCATGCTTTAAATCACTTTAAAGAGCCTTGCAGCGATGTTTGGTGTGTGTATATGACTGTACTGGAGCGCCATGTGTCTGCATGTGTGAGAGTGTGTCCTCACCGGTCTGACGTTCTCTGAGCCTCCAGCGTTCACTCTGACTATCATGTCTGTAAACTCCTTAAGAACCTGCTGGATCTCATCTCCAGTGGCTTTGGGATTCTCCTCCAGGTGCTAACACACGTCACACACACACACACACACACACACACACACACACACACACACACACACACACACACACACACACACACACACAAATTAATACACTAAGCAGAAACAGAGAACTGTTGAAATATGATGAGAACAAAACATCACATCACATTAGTTAATACAGCAACCCAGCATCAGAGGAAAGACGATTACTTACACATTCATGGTTAATAAAAACATCTACCACGTCTCCACGTGTGTTCTCCACAAGGATCTGAGGTAGACATGGAAAAGTGGGAAAAAGTAGGCAGCTGGGAGGGTCCAGGGGCAACTTTAAACCCACCTGGTTGAGAACTTGTTCAATCTGGTAGACCTCTTGCATGGCTCCATGATCCACTAACTTCAGCTGGTTCAGCAACAGGTGGATGGCAGCTCGGGAACACGTTAACATGTGACATCCCAGGCAGGAACCACGGATCAACAGGAAGAGTTTCTGATGACGGAGGAGCAGCAGGAGGAAATGAGAGATCAGGGTAAACATTCATCAAGCAGATACACTGGAACAAGTTCAGAAAGTGGTTTAAAAGACAGTCCCGATTCACTGGACCTGAACCCCTAAGGCTGGTCCATCTTTACCAGTATCACACCAAGTGATACTGTGTTATAAAGAAGAGTGTACCGCATGTATATGTACACTTTTGTGGTGCATTTGTGGACATGCTTACATCAAATAACAGTGGGTTGTATACAGGTAGAGGCAGGTCTACATGTCCCAGGTGTCCTGGACAGTTGTTGAAGTCCTGACAGCAGGTTGAGCACACCTGGTAAAAACCATAGAAGAAGAACTCGCTGATACTTGATTCTCACAATCTTAAACTACACACAAAGACTGATTAAGTACAGAAGTGCAAAAACAAATCATGAGCAGGCTGATTTATGGCATGTTACAGATGTGCCATGGCTGTACATCACACAGAATGTATGTATTTGATTTCAGTACTTCTTTGCTGTCCGCTGGTCCCAGGGCCAGATCGTACAGGCTGTTCGGGGCCACATTTCCAACAGCATCAAGAAACCTGGAGTTAGTGATCGTCTTTACGCTCAACTTCCTGGATAGGAGATGAGAAGAATGCGTTATTATACCAACTGCTGGCAGTTACACAGGACTCTGAGCAACTCTTTGTCATTTCACTACTGCAATGAATAACAAAGTCAGGTTTGGTGCACTAGAAAGAAATAAGACATGTTTATAATGAACACTGACACAGCAACCCCTAGCAAAAGTGTGTGTGTAATGTAAATGTTAAAGCATGCTGCCATTAGCAGGCATGCTGGTTTGAAGTCATTTAGCATTTAAGCCAAGAGCGAACAAAATGTCTCTCACCTTATCTCTTCGGCAGAGTACATGCCAAACGACATGCCCCCCAAACGCCGCCACGGCGTTTCTTTTCCAAACAACATTTTGGGGAGTTATCCAGACTTTAGGCTGTTTACTAATATAAATTCATGTCGGACAACTCAACCACATGCGAGGCAAAGTTGTTCCTGTATCACACGTGGGACCGTCAGGCTACGTCAGAGGGGAGACACAGATAGAGATAATATATTTTTCTACAAATCTATTGGACGTTTTACTTTTAAAATAACTGACTCAATGTTAAAATTGGACTGTCTCGATATTAAGCGTGGATGAAGTGTAGCATTTATTCAGAACACAAACTGGTATTATTTGTCTCTCCCCTTTAATGAACACATATGGTTTCTCCCTCCCAGAAGCCTTCAGTGTGCAACAATATGGCGGCGCCCGGTTGGCACGTAGGGCGTTACATCCAGAGAAACAGCCGATTTTTGCTAAATAACTTCGAGCAGATATGGGGTCACAGGTAAGAAAAGGTTTACAGCTGTGTTTGGAACCACTTTGGTGTTCAGTCGACTTTATTTTCATTTAATTTTAGTTGCTGCATGAGTCTGACAGCTGCAGCTAGCATAATTTGACAGGAGGTCATGTCTACATGAATCTAAGTTAACGTAAACTAAATGTCAGGAAACAGTTTTATATTGACGCAGTATTCAATTTACTGCTGCGTATGTAAACGGTATATTAGTTCAAGGGTTTCATACGGTTTAACTTTAACAGTTGAAAGAACGTGGGTCTTTTTCGAAAGGGCAAATCCTCCTCAGCCATCCTCTCTGGATATTCTGCCTTCCGACTGATATTGACCTCATCCGCTGTTGATATTGTTTGCATGTTTGTCACGATGTTGTCGACATCCTCTTTCAACTGGTTTGATGTACTCAGATAATAAATACTGTGTGTGCAACAAGGGGATTTATGAATGGATGTAGTCTACTAGAGGACTGAAGATGTCTTATGCAAAAATGTACGTCTTTATAGTGAGTCCGTGTCTTTTTTTCCAGGGGTTTTGCTTGCACTCCGGCTCTGCGACAACAAGCTGCGGAAGCCAATAAAGGTAATTTGGAATTCGATTTTTGGTCATGACAGAAATACTGTTGTCAGTACAGACGATATCAGTTTGAGAAAATGTCACATCCTCAGAATATAAGGTAAGACCAAGTGTAGTCAGCCTCGTGTCAAGAGGTTCTGAATAAATCTGCCAGGAAATGATCAGGATTACCATATACTGTTAAGCAAATCCAAAAATGACTTGATGGAAAATGACCTAGATTTAGGAGAAATCCTGTCCATCCTGTTAGATTTGACCAAATCACATTCTGTCAGTTAGATCACAGGCAACGTGTTTTTTTTATAACTGTGATCAATCAGTAATATTAAAATTATATATTTTCTCATTGTTCAGAATCTACAGAGACAATCGTCATCCCCAGGAAGAAAACATGGTATGTATCCGCTGTGTGCCTTTATAGTCGTGAAACTTCATTTGAATTGATCTTATTGACATGGACCCAGTTTTAAATTACGTCGGCCAAGTGTTAATAGCTTTCTTAAAGAGCAGTCTGAACTTATGTCACTTCTTACTGAACAGGAGCAAGGAGGCAGTGCTGGAGGCTCTGGCTTCCACTGTCAGCAGGGTGAGAGCTCCTTCACATCTTTCTGATGCGACTGTGTATGTGGATCTTTCGTAGTGGATGTTTATGTGTTTGTTTATCTGTCCATCTATGTGTTTCTTGTCTCCCTCCAGGATTATACAGCATATCCTTACCTGTTCCAGGATGATCCTTACCTCTCACCCAAGAACTCCTCCGAGTTTGTACGTGTAAAACATGCTGAACTTTGTGTTACTCTGCTCTTATTTTTGTTTTCTGTCATCTGTCATGTTTAGGGACCTCTTGGTTGTTGTAGTTAAACTACAATGTGAATTTATGTCCCTTCTTCTTATTGAACAGAGCATTCCCACTGTTGTCGTTAAACTACAGCAACCATTGTGAGATTATACTGAACATTTGAAAGGTTTTGTTTGGTTTTTGTTTTGGCAATTATTTTTGATGAGGTAGTATGTGACTATGGTACAGGTATTGGCAGCACAGTGGGGCAGCAGGTAGTGTGCGTGCCTCACAGCAAGAAGGTTGCCGGTTCGATCCCTGGGCGGGGCCTTTCTGTGCGAAGTTTGCATGTTCTTCCCGTGCATGCGTGGGTTCTCTCCGGGCACTCTGGCTTCCTCCCACAGACCAAAAACATCCTCATTCGGTTAATTGGTGACTAAAATTGTCCCTAGGTGTGAGTGTGAGTGTGAGTGAGAATGGTTGTTTGTCTTGTGTGTTGCCCTGTGATCCAGGGTGTACCCCGCCTCTCGCCCGCTGACAGCTGGGATAGGCTCCAGCCCCCCCCGCAACCCCGAAAGGGATAGGCGGTATAGAAAATGGATGGATGGATGGTACAGGGATTATGTCTCAGAAATAATTTTTTCAAATATTTTGTCAGAAAAGTGCAGGTATAATCAATAATGTTAATTGTGGTTGAGTTTAATTCACATTGTTGCTATTATTAGGTTATTAGGTGCACCTGTGGCTTCCCACCTGTGCTGTGAGAAGGGTTCATTATTTTACATATATTACTATGTTTTTATGATAATACCCCCGTTGAGAACATGTCAAGAGGTAGTCAAACACAACTTTAACAATAACATACAGCGTTACTGATGTAGACATGATGAACAGTGTGGATTACAGTCGTATCCATAATCAAAGTAAAATAATCTCTGCTGTAGATGCTGTCACATATGATGCACGATTTTGCATATTTTGAAACTGATGTATTGTTGCTCCTCTCCCTCTTTAGAAGCTGTTCTCTCTCTCCCATGAGTCTGGCAGATCTGCAGCCAAATACTTTGTTGACAGCAATCCCAAGTTCTTCACCAAAGACTTTGCTGAACCACATATACCAGTAAGAGCGTCCACACAAACACACACACACACCGATCAGTCACAACATTAAAACCAACTGTCTAATGTTGGGTGGTCCCACCTGATCCCGCCGAGGCTGCTCTGACACGTCAGTGTACGGACACAGGGCCTCTGAGGGTGTCCTGTGTGAGTGTTTATTTGTTTGTTTGTGTATGCAGTGTCTGATGCCAGAGACTGTGTCACTGCTTCTCGAGGAGGTGAGTGAAGAGGCTCTGAAAGAACGAATCAGCTTGAGGAAAGTTGCAGCTGCTGTCGACATGTACGATCAGCTAATGCAGGCTGGTGAGAGCGCACGCATGCTCGCACACACACACATACACACACACACACATACATATATACATACATACAGTATATTCTCTGTTGCTAGTTTGAAAGTTGCTTTAATCCCTCTACATCAACTGTGTCTCTTCAATGAAATTCTTGCAGGCACAGCAGTCTCGATGGAAACCAGCCAGGACCTGCTGGACCTGATCTGTTTCTACTGTGACAGAGATCCTGTGCAGGATGGCTCAGAAGAGGAGGTCACAGTGAGTCATCCCGATCCGAACCTCAGGCTGATGTCAGAGATGAGAGAGGAGTGACACAATTACAGCTGCAGTTAACAATTATTCTAAGTGACACCAAAAATGTTCAGGTTACAATTGTAGACCAGCAAACAATCACAGAGGAGAAGCTGGAATCAGAGAATCTTGGTGTTTTTCTCTTAATGAATCAATTAATTGACTAATCATTGCAGACACAATAGTCTCAAAGTTGGATTTTGCTGTTGCAAGTAAAATAATACACAGACTGCAGTCAGACATCATATTAATCTTACAGTGAATATGTGCATGTTTCAGGAGAGATCTGAGTCAGAAGAGGGGGTGAAGAGAAGGAAAAGGAGACTGCGCCACGTGTCAGAAATCATCAAGCCCACCTGGAAAGAAAACAACAACGCAGAGAGAATCTTTAACCTGCTGCCAGAGAGAGACACACGGTGTTACTCTGCTCTGATCCGAGGCATGGTGATGGTAGGAGCACAGTCGTGACGATTCAGGGTGGTGCTTGTTGTGGAAGGGCCTCTTCATTTCAGTTCATCCAGATTAAGTGCATTTGTTTGTTTGTTTGTCTCTCCCAGCATGGAGCCCCTGCAAAGGCCTTCAGCTTGTACACTGACATGCTCAACAACAGACTGACGGGTGAGTTTTGAGACACAGTAGCTCATTAGTTGCAGGTGGAAGTGATGCCTATGAAGCATTCATGTCAATGTTTCCTCAATGTTTTGAAATCTGGTGATAAATGCTAAAACTATTGAAAAATCTTATTTTACAACATTTAATTTAGTGATGAAAGTGATATTTCTTTGAGAATGGTCATGTAGTGTAGTAAGACAGTGCTGTCCCAGTTGGACATCATGTGCTTTCACTGCTGGTCTTGACGTTGTGTATTTCTGTCAGTCATTGAGTTATTCTTGATTATATCATTAGATGGTGCCAGAAAATAACATTTTCAAATCCCACACATAGTTCCTTTAAATTTGGCCCTCTAAAACCTGCAGGTAACCCATCTATCTGAACCGTAGTTGGTTTGTTAGCTTTCTTGTCATCCCCTGTTGAAAGACTAATAATTGAACCCTCTGTGTCCCAGCTGACGTCCACATCTTCAATGCATTGATCTCAGCGGCTCCAGCTGTCAGAGAAATATACAACGAGAGATGGGACCTCATCACTGTAAGATCATCCTTCAGTGTTTGACTCGTTCATGCAGATCTGAAGAGCGCGTCGCCGGGTTTCTCTTTAAAAAAATCTTCTCACCGCTCTAAAAATGCATCACATCAGTTAGTTACATTTTTTCAGATATGTAAAGTGTACGTTTTTGGAGGCCCAAAATGTTCAATATTAAATACACAAAAAAAGATATTATGAGATAAATTGTAAAGTATGTAAATAAAGTAAGTGTGATATCATTTTAGAATTCTTTCAAAGCTCAAGGGCATGTTGAAGTAAAATCAGCACTGAAGATAAGCACCAATAAAATCCTTGATTTCTGTATGATTATGTCATAATTATTTATTGATTTAATACTGCATTATGTGCATTTAGAGATTGAGTGAAATTTGCGATTCTGTCACCCATTTGTGCCATTAAAAGTCATTCATGTGGCATTTTCCTCAGTTCAGCTGTTTCTCTCTCTCTGCAGGAGCTTTTGAAGCAGATGAGCCAACAGAAAGTTCAGCCCAACCTGATGACCTTTAACAGTGTCCTCCAAGCTCTGAAACGCTGTGGCCTTCTGGCCAGAACGCAAGCTGGACACACTATGAGTGAGATGGTGGCTATGGGAATAGGTGACGACAAACACACGCACACACGCACACACAGGGCTACAGTGGTATGATCAGTTTGATGCAATGGATAGTAATAGTTTTTTGTTAAAATCTACTTTGTGTGTGTGTGTGTTTGTGTGTGTGCATGTGTGTTTAGCTCCCAGCCTCGCCTCCTACAACCACATCCTCGCAATCTTTTCCAAAGCAGGTAAACAGAGTTTGCTGTTACATTAGATTGAACCATACCGTTGCAGTGTCTTTGTGCTGAGTTGTTTTAAGTGTTCATCTCCTCTCCAGCCTCCTCTGGCCAGCCCAACCCTGATGTTTTACATGATGTGATGTCAGAGCTGCAAGGAACCAGCTTCACCTGCCGGGACCCTGATGATGGTATGTTGTGCTGTATTTGTGTAATGAGGTATAAAAGTATAAATATAGGCCAATAAATCTTTATTTTGTTTAAAATGGGCATAAAAGACAATTAACTAATCACTATAACAAGCAGAGGGAGTTCTCTATTATGGTGTGGCTTTTAATACTGACTTTGTATCCTCTCTCTTTTCTTTCCAGTTCTGTTCTTTGCAAGTGCGATGAAAATCGTAAGTCTTTTTTATTACTTGCTTTGTATAAATAATTATCACAGATCTGTTCCTGCAGAGTGGAAGTTCTTTTTTTAGAAGTATGACAAAGTCTTCACTGAAGAGTTTGTTCTTCAAGAGCTCTTTTTTATCAAACACTTGTGTTTCTCTGCCTTCTTTTAGGTGTATACAGGTGTCACTGTTCAAATACGAATCGCAACAAATGCAAATACCTCAGGTCACATCTGTTTGACCATCTAACCGTCTTCTCTCTGCCTGTTTGTGTTCTAACAGTGTATGGATAATAAAGATCTGGAGATGGCTTATTGGGTCCAGAGTCTAGTAGAATTCGGGGAGAACTGGAGGCTTCTGGGAGATTCCTACCAACAGAGTGTTTACTAGTATGTGAAAACCCTCCACCAACCTGAAACATCTCCCCTGTACCTCCTACATCCAGGCCTCATGCCTTATGAGCCTCAACTTAGCCTGACACCTGAAATCTAGTGATTAGACTCAGCCATGTGGATGAATTTCCACATTCATGTCCTGTGGAAGTGAACCTCTCTCTCTCTCTCTCTCTCTCTCTCTCTCTCTCTCTCTCTCTCTCTCTCTCTCTCTCTCTCTGCAGTGGTCGCTTCTTCAACCTGCTGTGTTCAATGGGACACATTGACGAGGTGCTGGAGTGGTACAGACGGTTCGTTCCCTCGGTCAGTACATTGCTACATCTCCCTCCCTCCTTGCTTAGCTGTGCTACTCTACACAATATAATGTGCTTTATTGTTTGAAGAATCAGTACAACCATAGAAGATATCATGAGCTGCATCACCAACCCCCCATTATCACCCCTAACAGTATTTTAAGAGATTTTTTTTTTAATACTGCACTGTGAAAATACTCCACTGCATATAAAAGTCCTGCATTCAAAACCTCACTTAAGTAAAAGTATTGTCAGCAAAACTAAAAGTCCTCATAGTGTAGGGAAATGGCCCCCGTCTGCTTTATATACTGTTGTAGTAGAATCGACAGCAGTGCGTCATATTTTGTAAGCTCGTCATGTTTGTTGTGTCACTGTCCTGTCAGAACCACGTATCTATTTTCATGAAGTCAGAGATTTTCTCAAAGCATAAAGGAACTCAGTCTGTCATGTACCAACACATTTGGAGATATGCAGTTTTCACTCGACAGGAAGGGTTTGAAAAATTGTAATTTGACAAATGTCATGGGAATACTCAAGTAAGGTACAAGTACCTCAAATTTGTACTGAAATTCAGTACTTGAGAAAATGTTATTTATCCTGTAAAAGCCATAACTTGTATGGATGGATTAAAGTAAGATTAATCTAAGAGAGTCTTTGTGCACAGTTTAAGGTCATTAATCTGACTCTTAGACTTGTCATGTATAAGTGAGACTAAACTTGATCGTGAACATGCTTGAATGAAAGGAGGAAGTGGCTTGGATACTCGCTTACAGTACTTGTGATTATGATGTGTGCTTCCAGTTGTTTTACCCGAGCCCTCAAGGAATGAAGGACCTGATGCAGGCTCTGGACACAGACAATCGCCTGGACCTGCTGCCCACTATATGGAAAGGTGAGTTCAAAGATAATGTTGTAAATACAGGAATCTAATATCATTCAGTAGATGCCTTGAGTGGTTGATGACTCGTGAAATCTGACCCCCAGGTAATGACATAGAGCATGTTTATGTAGTTAGAAAGCCTGCACCCTGGCATTTCTCTCCAAAGACACTTTTAGACAGAGACGCTAATATGAAGTGGATAAAATGTCTGTTGTGCTCCACCTGTCTTCCAGATATGCGCTCTCAGGGTCATGATAATAAGAGGGATCTGACAGAGGAGATGCTCACCCTGATGGCCAGAGACCAACACAGTCCTGAGGTCAGTAAGCAGCGGATGCTGTCACAGTTTGTCCACTGGGAGACAGTGATGTCAATCAGTTTTCCACCATTTGCAGACAGTAAAGCATCAGCGGTAATTCTGTCAACCTGGCTGTGTTTCTAAAAGTGTGTGTGTGTGTGTGTGTGTGTGTGTGTGTGTGTGTGTGTGTGTGTGTGTGTGTGTGTGTGTGTGTGTGTGTGTGTGTGTGTGTGTGTGTGTGTGTGTGTGTGTGTGTGTGTGTGTGTGTGTGTGTGTTTTGTGCAGGTTCAGGAGTCTTTTGCAGCATGTGCTCTAGATGTAAAGAGTGTGTACGAGGGAGACAATGGGAGGCCCAGCCTGGAGTGGGGAATCTCCTCCCTCTCGCACGTCACCACCCTGCTGCTGCGAGCCAACAAGACCCAACAGGCCTGGTAAGTTGTTTATCTGTCTGTCCATCTGTCCACCTGTCCCTTTACAGGAGAGCTTTCACTGCAGTCTGACTCCACTAATGCTCACTGCCTAATGATGTCACAGTGAAATGCATCTGACTTCTCCTCTCTGCTCTCCTCTGCAGGGACATGCTGCAGCTCTTCAAATCCCAGAACAGAGTTCCTCCGTGAGTCTCTCCCCAAACTGCAGACTATAACAATTCATTTTGTCAGTGAAAGCTTTTACACGGCTCCACTTTATGACACGTTTACCATTTCACATCAGTGCTGCTAGTGCCACTTCAAGAAGGGGCCATCAGGGGAAAAGTGTTCATGGCATCCTCTAATTGGGGATTACAAGTACTGAAATTAGGATTGTATTTTCCATCATTCATGACAGGAGGTTTCAACACAAACAGTAAACATGTCACTAGCACAAGGTAATAAAAGTGGACTCAGTTATATTCATACGAGCAGTTTAGCCTTACATTCATTAATGCAGGCGACTCTGGGTCCAACACATTCAGCAGTACATGTGGCACGAACGCTGGTGCTCATTGAGCTCTTTGTGATCGTCTGTTTCCTGCTGCTTCATTCTCCAGCGAGCAGCTGCTGCAGGACTTCCTCTCGGTGTGTCGCAGCGATGGCTCTGCCCAAAGAGCAGTGGAGCTGGTTCAGCTGTCTGCAGCCTTCTGTCTGTCTGTAACACCAACACTGGCCAAGCAAACACTGGCTGAGTTTAATGTGACTGAGAAGCAAAGGTGAGGAGGAGGGAGCTACAGTGTGACCGCAGGAAAAACTGTGTAGCCTCTAACCCTTTGAGGATTCATCACTGAGTGGAAGACACAAAAGACTGCCAAATCTCAGTATAGGACATGCTTTTGCTCTGGTTTGCCATTTGGTGCCACTAATCAACATGGCTCTTAGTTCAGGGTCAGCTTGGGAGCACTGAAAAAAAGTCTGTCTATATTTTTGTGAAACTGTCTAACTTGCATCAGACTAAAATTACGAGTGGCCTGACACTAAAGATCAGTCTAAAATATCTTTGTGAAGCTGGCTGCAGAGATTCAGTCCAATATATCATCTGCCCAGACTTCATCAGCACCCCATCTGTGGAGACGGCAGGTGTGATGATGGATGAATAAAAATGAACAGGGACCAATCCATAGTGTTTGAGCCTTCAGGGACTAAAGTGAATTAGTTTTTCTGTTAGAACTGCAAGGAAGTTTTGATCCCCAGCAGCTCCACAGAGTATCCTAGAGTCATGGTGAAGCATCTTAGTTTAGGGAATTAGATGTGTAGTTTTGCTGGGAACTCCAGAGGAGAATGTTTTAGCAGCATTTGTTCTGAATATGATGCTTGACTTTTCTGAAAAATGTTGTGTTTCTGTCCCATCCAGAGCTGTGTTATCTGAACTGGAGTCTGCAGGAGAGTCCTGTGACTGAAAGACACAATAGTGGGTGAACCGCTGTGATGCCGATCCATTGCCCCAAAATCTGACAAACCCATAGAGTGTGAGTGTTCTGTTATCTGTGTAGTAAAACTGTATGTCACAAATAAAATCTAAACCCTTCCTAAAGCTTTGTTCTGTGTGTCAGCTAGAGGCCAGTGTTTCTCCTTGTTTAGGGATTTTTTTAAGTGGCTTACTTCACAGGATTATATCACAATGTGTCATATTTTATGAGATGACTCTGATTTTAAGCATTTTAAGCCCATCAATGCCTGATTCTGAAAACATGATTGTGAAACTCACCATCATGACCACAGGTGGGGATTAGCATGTTCTGGTCATGTTCCATAACCATGAAATATGTGGTGTAGAGGAAAAGATGCAGATGCAAATTTCTCCTGATAACTGATCAGCTTCCTCAAATCCCTGATTAGCTACTTCCTCAAAGCGCTCTACACGTGGAACAGTTAAAGGGTCTGGAATGCTGGTTTAGTTACGTTAGTGTCTCTTTTTTTGAGCTTTTAGACCCCCAGCAGAGTCAGAAGAGACATACAGACAGTCATGTTTTTGCAGACTGAAGATTTTATGGGCTGCATGTCTGGACAAGACGAGCAGCTGAGGTGAGGAATTTTTAAATGAAACACACTGTAATGTATAGAAATTGTGTTCATTTAGTGGCACTTTAATTCCAGTCACCCTCAATGCAAGAAACATGTCACGTCTGTACCTGCATATGCACAGTACAGGTGTGTGTTTGCACATTGAGATGCAGAGAGCAAGCCTGGGTGGGTGGGTGGGTATGCAAGCCTGTACAGGTGTGTGTGTCTCAATCAAAAAGTTCTTTTCTTCAACCAATCATCAGTCGAGCTGCCAGCACAGCCAAATATGGACAAATAGGCTAGAGTGAGTCGAGGAGGGGGAGTCACTTTAAGATGGGTGTGGTCTTCGACAGAGTGTATTGTTCTGCAGAGAACCTGCCTAACACACACACACACACACAAACAAATATACTCTCTGATACACACTGACAAACAGAATTGTTGAACTCAAACTTGACACACTGCCACTGCCAGTACAATGGGAAAACACACATTCACACCTTCCCTCATACATTAATAAACTCTCTTACACACACACACACACACACACTAAAGAATTGTCTTGCACTGCAAAAACAGTGTAAAGGTTTTTCCCGCCCGCTTGGGAGGAAATATTATTCTACCATTCATATCTATTCTTAGTTGGGAACCAAACTTGCATATTTCTCATTGTATGATGTGGTTGATGATATACAGTTACCTCTTCAATGAGAAGTGCTGTAGCTGTAGTTAAGGACTAGAAACGCCCTGACGGGACAGCCTTGAATAATGGGAGAAGTGTAAAGTTACCAACAACAATGGGGAGTTTGATTCGCCTGGATGAAAGGCAAACACGTCACAAAATACTTTGTGTTCCACAAGCTTGCAAAAAACAACACTGGAAGTGGCTGGTCACAAGCATTCCTCTCTCCCACTCCCTTATGCAGCATGAATGTACTGTGCTGGAGCGAAGGTCGGAGATCAAACCTGTTCACAAACACAGGATGTGATGGAACGTCCTACAAAGCTTTTAATACCTCTCCCACATGCTGCTTTGTAACATCTTTTCCTTGATGTGAGGTTAAAATAAACTCCAGTTTGCTTGGCCTTTAGAGTAAGAAAGTGATTGTTTTCTTCACCTAAAAGTTATTTCCTGAAAGAAGAAGAAGAAGAGGGAGGGATGAGGGAAGAGGACAAACGAGCCAGTGGTGAGAGGAATGAGCAGGAAGAGAAGGTGATGTAAGAGGAGGAAAGGGGACATTTATGAAACTCTAAACGCCAGCAGTGGAACTGCAGAACTCTGGTGAACCTTAGTTATTTTAAACAAAGTCTGCTGAGAAGAAAAGAGGTTGACAACTCAAGTCACACTGCACAGAGTAGAACAATCTACCACAAGATTTCATGGTGAATGTCAGCTATGACACAGACTTTAATTTATATTGAATCAGTCCCACATACACCGCTCTGCTGTGCCAAATACTCCCAAAATACTGATAAAAAATAGTCCCCAATTCCATTGTTTGCTCCTGTTTGAGTAATATCTGCTAAAAAAAATACAGTGTCCAGTCGTTTTAAGAAATTAAAGTAAATGTGACTCATTCTTTAAATATCTTCAGTGGGATCCAACGGGCTTAGATCAGACTGCCACAAACAGGGGAGGGAAGTCTTAAATTATTGGACTGACAGTGTTGGTTATTTTGGTGTGTGATTCGTTGATAATATCAAAAGATAGTCTTATCCTTTTATTTTAGCAACACAAATAGATAGAAATTTCAGTAAAATTCTATCTAAAACTTTGGACTTTAAAACAAGTCTTTTACTTTATTCTACCACTTCTGCAGATGCTTTTGAGTTTGAGCTGGTTGTGAAGTTTCCTTTGACGTTTAATGCAATGTCTAAACTGTCCCATCACACCACAGAGTGTGATAATTGTATATTGTGCAAGCGGTGTTGTCTCAGTGATCCACAGTTATGTCCTGGAGCTTAATAGTTAACTAATGTTTACCTGGGTAAACACATGCCACAAACAAATGTGTGTTTATGCAGTTGGAGATAATATTAAAATGGATGTCACACAGTATCAACCTCTGCTCTGTGTGTGTGTGCGCGCACGTGTGCGTGCGTGCGCATCCGTGCATGCATGCGTGTGTGTGTGGTTTGAGTCATAGAAGCATGTGTTAAAAGCATTCACTGCATCCTGCCAAAACTGCACAATGATCAGTTTTTCAGTCTATCTGTCTAACCCTGTCTGTCTGTGGCTCTGTCTCCCTCCATTCCTTCCTATCCATGAGTTTCTCACACACATTGCTGAGGGGCAGAAGACCAACTAACAATAGTGAATTGGCCAACAGTTTATTTGGCTTGTTGACATACCATCAGTGTTATCACATGAGCCAGTTGTCAGAAGCAGACAGAATCCAAGGTCCCTCTGTTGCTGTATTCACATGGGAGCACAAATCATCAACCGTGGTGTTTGTTTCATTGTAACATTTAACTAAATTCCATCGGCCATTGAATTATATGTGGGTTTCCACTTGAAGCAATTTCATAGAAATTATTATCTTATAACAGTATTATTACATGATATGTGTATAACAAAAACCAACAACAACAAAGTAATTCAACATCTACACTTGTTAGAAAAGTATGTACAAAAACAATCTGGCATCTCAAAGTATTGAGAAGAATGAATATTGGTCTTATTCCTGGACTTATTTACTTCCTATTAGTATATTTTTGATTACATTATTTCTATTTATTATTTATTCCTGTTGCAGCCCTGCACACAAACAGTCCACCCACATGTGCTGACTGTCATGGTTTACTTTGCTACTTTGGTGTTCAGGGCCTTTTTGAGGTACCTGATAAGACAGCTGAAAAGAATAATTAGTGAATACGTTATGATAGATGAATCATTTCATTGTAAAATGACAAGTATTTGCTGGTGTTATCTTCCACATTGTGAGGGTTTCCTGCTTCTAGCCAGTTTATATCGCTGTTTGGGTTCTGGACTGCTGGTAGGACAAAACAAGACATCTGAAGACATCAACTTGAGCTCTCAGAACATGTAATATGCAGTTTTCCTCATTTATTTGATGTCTCAAAGATCCAGTGATTAATCATCCATCCATCCATTTCCTATATTGGTATCCCTTTCGGGGTTGCGGGGGGTGCTGGAGCCTATCCCAGCCGTCAACGGGCGAGAGGCGGGGTACACCCTGATTGCAGGGCACAAACACACAACCATTCACACTCACACTCACACCTAGGGGCAATTTTACAGTCACCAATTAACCTAATGAGCATGTTTTTGGTCTGTGGGAGGAAGCCGGAGTGCCCGGAGAAAACCCACGCATGCACGGGAAGAACATGCAAACTTCACACAGAAAGGCCCGTCCCGGGAATCGAACCGGCGACCTTGTTGCTGTGAGGCATGCACACTACCTGCTGCACCACCGTGCAGTGATTAATCAATTAAATGATTTTTGCCTTTTCTTGGGGATATAAATGGACACTTCTATGAGCACTTCTGTTTTCCCCCTTTCATTGGCATTTTTTAATCTTTAGTGGATGATTAATCGTGTAGAAGAAGACAGGAAACAAGAGGAGAGAGAGAGATATTAACACTGAGTTATCATGGTGCCTCTGTTTGGCTTTGCCTTAAATACAATTTTCCTTGGACTTAAAATGCAGACCAGAGACAAGATAAAGAATGAAAATAATTTATTTAACAATAAATGTGAGCAAAAGGTGCACTCGTAAGGATTGGAAAATGAACAACAAAAAATGCACTCTTAAAGAGTAGAGAAAACAAACACAAATGCCACATTTCCACTAGCGCGGCTCGACTCGACTCGACTCTACCCAGTTGTTTTGTGTTTCCATTAGGGATAGTACCTGGTACCCGATACTATTTTTAGTACCTGCTCTGGCGAGGTTCCAAGCGAGTAGAAGCGATACTATATGTGTGACGTCAACAGCCTGTCGGCCACTGATTGGCCGGAGAGTGTCGTCACTGGTCTGCGACGTCCAACACCGGAAAAACAATCCCGCCCCCTCCATTGTAACGCCGGGCAACAGCAACCGCTGACTTTATTCTTTATTCTCATTCGAGGGAAATTGCTACTCGGTTTCTTCTCTTGCTTTGTGTGTGACAAAAAGCCACAAACCGAGCAGCAAATACAACATCGCCTCAATGTCCTCCATTGTTTGTCGGCTCTGTTTGTGTCCCGTACAAATTGACGTCATGGCAGTTTCGCGCAGCCGTGGTATGACGACCCCGCCTACGTTGAGGAGGTACTATGAAGTACTCAATTGTAATGGAAACTCAACCAAACCAAGTAGAGTAGAGTAGAACTGAGTGGAGTAGAGCTGGAACTGTGTAATGGAAATGCGCCAAAAACGCACTGATGGGTTGAGGCAGAACAAACACTGGACGTGGCTGGTAGGCACTGAAACAGAAGAGCACACGTGAGTGGCAGTTCAAAAGAAAACGCATCATAAGTACCCCCATGCCTACTGACGAGCCCGGTCTTTTAGTTGTACCGAACACCCAGAGTTCGAGCTCTCCCCATTTGCATGGGCTCACCCTCCGCAGGCTGGTTGGGAGGCGGCAGCGGTGGGCTCTGACTGAGGGTGGAGGATGACTGGAGTGTGGAGTGAACTGGTTGAGGGCGCGGGAAGACCTTCTCCAACCATCTTTCTCTGAGGTGGTTGTCAATATTGATGGTTAGATTTACCAGAGCATGGAAGTCAGAGGGCTCATCAAGAATAGCTAGGTTGTCCTTTAATTGTCCGTTGAGGCCCTGGATTAACACACCGCGCAATGCAGTGTCATTCCAACCCACGTCAGCTGCCAGAGTTTGGAATTCCATAGGTAATCTGCTGCGGGCGGGATTCCTCCCTGAGGCTCAGGAGTCGGCTGGACGCATTGCCAGAATGGTCAGAAACCTGTCTGAGTTGTTTCTCAAAGTTCTCAAACGAAAGTGTGTTTATGCTTATGTTCGAATTAAATGCCTCAGCCCACGTCAGCGCTTTGCCTCGCAACAAACCTTTGCTTGATCAGAAAGGAAAGAATTGGGATGTTGTCTAAGGACTAAATTGCACTGTGGTAGGAAACCCCAACATTTATCACGAGTCCCATCAAATGGTTCCAGGTTACTGATATAAGCTTCTTTTACAAACTGGGATTCAGAGGGTGTTGCCTGAGGCCGAAGGTGGGGATGCAGCGTACCAGTCAGGTGAGACATGTGTCAAGAGAGCTCAGAAACCTGAGCTGCCATGTGCTGACTTGATTCGCATAAGGCTTAGAGGAGCTGCTCATGCTGACCAAGAACAACACTCTGATAACGGCTTCTTTCACCGGGTCTGCTGAGTCCATGATGGCAGAATTCTTCTGTTTGGCTTTGCCTTAAATACAATTTTTCCTTGGACTCAAAATGCAGACCGGAGACAAGATAAAGAATGAAAATAATTTATTTAACAATAAATGTGAACAAAAGGCGTACTCATGAGGGTTAGGGTCATCATCACCCTAACCCTAACCCAAAATAAAGGAGCGGGGCAACCCCTGCCTTGCCACCTGGTGCCTGGTCAATCAACCGGTGAAACATGAAGGTAAGCCCACTGTCGATGAGGTGGGGGGCTTCGGATGGAGGGGAAAGGGCACTGGTGGACACAGATTTCAGTGGGGAGATGTGGAAGGTGGGATGAATGCTCATGGAGGCTGGGAGCTTGAGGGCAACAGCTTGAGGATTGATTATCTTAACAATGGAAAATGGACCAATATATCTGGGGGAAAGTTTACATGATTCAGTCTGTGAAGGGATATTTCTAGTGGATAACCAAACAGACTAACCTGGCTTGTAGGGAGGGAGTGGGTTCCTGTGATGATCGGCAGATTACTGCTTCACCATTTGGGTGTGCTCGAGGGCAGTCCTGGCCTCCTTCCAAATCCTCCTGATGTTAGCCATGTGATCGGTGACCGCAGGCACAGCAATCTCCCTCTCCTGAGCAGGGAACAGAGGTGGTTGATAGCCGAGGGAGACTTTAAAGGGAAACAGACCACTGGCAGAGGACGTGAGTGAGTTGTGTGAATATTCGATCCAGGGGAGGAAGTTCGCAGAGTTTAGCTCTCTGATTAGCTCGCTGTTGGACTGGGGATGAAAACCAGAAGTCAAACTGACTTGGCCCCCAAGGCTTTAGCAAAAAGCCTTCCAAAGTTGTGATATGAATTGGGGACCACTTTCACAAACAATGTCGTTGATGCATTAGGTTAACAGCTCAGTGGTGTTTTTATTTTTTTTAAACAGATGTTAATTTGTGAAGATGTGTGTGTGCAGCACAAGTGTGCAGCCTTAGAGAAGTGGTTGATGATGGTCAGTACGTATAACAGTATTACCTTTTGATGAAGGCAAACCAATGACAAAGTCCATGGCAATGTGGGACCAGGGTCTTTCAGGGACAGGGCAGAGGATGGAGGAGACTAGCTGGTGCCTGATGGGAGGCTTTGCTCTGTGCACAGATGGTACAGGCAGCGACATACTCATGGGTGTCCGCCTCCAGAGATGCCCTGAAGAAGTGTTGATGGAGTAAGGACGAGTGACGTGAGACGAGTGGAATGGAACCAGTAAAGAACCTGAGAACGGGCTGATGGAGGGACAAAAAGTTTATTTGGGGATCCATTATTTAGGTCAGGGTGCTATCGTTGGGCTTCCCGAACCACTCCTTCAATTCCACAGGTAAGAGCTGACACTACCCAATCAGCAGGTAGGATGGTATCAGGTGGAGTCTCAGGCTGAACTGAGAGAACTGACAAGAGAGAGCGTCGGGTTTTGTGTTCCAGGATCTGGGTCTGTAGGTGAGAGTGAAATGAAACCAGGTGAAAAACAAAGCCCACCTGGCCTGTGTGGAATTCAACCATTTGGCTGTTTTGATGTATGCCAGATTCTTGTGATTCGTCCATATGACAAAGGGCTGCTCAGTTCCCCAGTTGCATGGCAACTCCCGGTTTCCCATGTCTGAATTATGTTCTGTAGGGGAAAGACAACAAGAAAAGAAAGCATAGGCGGTGCAAGCAGTTCTCTGAACATGCCTGTTGAGACAGCACTGCCCCCAACCCGATATCTGAAGCATCCACCTCAACAATAAATTGTTGAAGGTCAGGCTGTACAAGCACTGGGGCTGAGATGAAAAGCCCCTTAAGCTTGTTGAAAGCTTGTTCTCTCCACCTTGGCTGACCAGCTAAACTTCACTTTGGAAGAAGTTAGCCTAGTCAATGGGGCAGCAATCTTGCTATAGTCCCACACAGAAAGGCCAAACCGTTAATAGAAGTATGCAAAACCCAGAAATTGCTGCAACTCGCTCTCACCTTCTCTGGGTCGGCTTTCAGGCTTCCCTCCTGAATGACAAAACCAAGGAAGGATTTCCTGTTAATTGCATCTTTACAGGAGTGATGTGGTGCGTTACCTCCATGAGAATCCTGCCGTTAAGAGCATATACCTTAATAGGCTTCTTCAGCATCTCCAATCTGCAGCCAGCCTGTCTCGCCACTCATTTGTCCAGCATGTTATCTTCACCTCCAGAATCCATCAGGGCGATTAAAGAAAGAACTTCCCCTTCCACAGTTAATGAAGCTCATACTTGGAATTTGCGTTGTTTAATTGAATGAGGAATTGGTAAGTTAGGGCTCGTCAATACCCCCATGCCGACTGACGAGCCGGGTCTTTTGGTTGAACAGGACACCCAGAGATTAAAGACCCATTTGGCGACAGTAAACACTCTCACCTGCCTGGATCCTGTGGAGGCGCTCAGCGGGTGACAAACAAACTCTCCTTAGTTGCATGGGCTCACCCTCCGCAGGCCGGCTGGGAGGCGGCAGTGGTGGGTTGGCTCTGACTGAGGGCTTGGAAGCTAAAGGATGACTGGAGTGTGGAGTGAACTGGTTGAGAGTGCAGGAAGACCTCTCCAACCGTCATTCTCTGAGGCGGTTGTCAATTTTGATGGTTAGATTTGCCAGAGCATGGAGGTCAGAGGGCTCATCATGAGTAGCTAGGTTGTCCTTTAATTGTTCGTTGAGGCCCTGGATTAACACACCGCGCAACGCAGTGTCATTCCAACCTGCCTCAGCTGCCCGTGGACGACCTGGTAGGCACTGAAACAAAAAAAGCACATGTGAATGGCAGTCCAAAAGAAAAATATCGTAAGGTTCACTAAGCACATGGAGAAAATACTGGAAGCAAGACTACTCACAAAGGACATACACTCGAAATTCATGGAAGAGATCAGGAAAATTCAGCAACAGGTAAAGCCGAGAACCTTCCTTAAATACTCAGCCCTAATCAGGCTGATGCGCCCCAGGTGCACTGCTGGTAAGGTGGAGCTGGCCTAAGTACAGGGACACACCCAACTTAAACAGACAGGGGAACCGACAGACAAATAACACTAGGGGAAAAGGGGAAAAGGAAACACTACAGCTCCACACTGCTGTTCTTTATTTTGTTTTACTTTTGTCTGTTTCTTCAGTATCAACAGTGGTGGAAAAGATCTCTGGCCCACTGCTTGTCTGTCAACAGTGGCTCCATTCCATTCAATGACATCATTGTCTAGTCTAAGTTTAATAGTTAAAGGCAAACCCACAGGGGAAAGATTTTCATTTGTTTAAATGAGCTCAACAGCATTTTACTCTTTGAATTATGCAGTTCAGAGTAAAACCACTGAAAAAACACGCTTGACTCTCAAACCTGTGGCTAAATAGATGAGCCTTGATTTAAATTGTCATCATATTGGGAGGACACTTTTCAGACAAAAGTCGAAATCATGTAAGACATGGCTTCCCAATCTAGTTAAAGTAGCAACTGCATCCTTGCCCTTTCTGGGATCAAATATCTGAATTCATTAGAATAAGTATTATCAACCTTATTTAAATAAATTAGATTAATTAAGAAGTGTCAAGGGTGAATCCATTCTCAATTTAATCTGCATCATATATATTTACTGTGTGATAATTCTCCTGTTTAATAAGTCAAGGTCTTCTGGGAAGATCTTCCTGGGTTTCTGCCACAGAGGAAGAATTCAGTCTGACAAGATTCAGCACATCACCCCAGACACAGAGAGATATGAGCAGAGACTGAGGAAGGAAAGGTATGAGAAGAGTGGGAATGAGAGGAGGAGGAGGGAGAAAGGAGGAATTCCTGCATGTAGAGACTGGCAGCAGCAGTGGAGCTCTGACACTTCACCACTAAGTTACAGTCACTGATAAAACCTGTTTGTTGAAGGAATAATCAGCGATCTGCAGCTGATTACAATTTGAACACAATCTACCCAACCTTGCTTGATGGTGATACATTTTTTAATCTTAGAGTGACGTTCAGTTGCTTGCTGTACAGAAGGACTTGTGTAAAATGTACAGGCAATACATTATTATTGCATCTTAACTGGTCATATAGAGAACTGAGTCAGCACAGTGGCATGTATGACTACACAGTATGTCAGCAAATGTGTTCCAGATTGGAGCTGGATGTCCGCAGGCTTATCTGCAGATGTGAGTCAAAGAGTATTTACCAATAAGGTTCATGCTGGTGGGCGAGGCACCCTGAGGGACAATGAAATACCGAACTGAATTATTGCTCAAAGAATTGCTATATAACTCTGGTGTAGTGCTACTAATAGTTCTAACCTGTTGCCAAAAAACAAACCATGAAGCAATTTATTCACATTAAGGATTTTTAGCCCTCAGCCCTTTAGCTTGGTGCCATCTTGGCCACAATAAATAAAACAAATAAGCGATGACACAAACAAAAAAATCCAATAATCATAAAAACTTCCTTTAGCTTTTTTGCTTCAACTTCAGATTTCCCTTTCTATTTAAAGAAGCAAATAGTTTTTCCTCTGTACTTTAAGGAAAGGAATATTCATTAACTGTTTAAAATGCTGTCTTCACTAGAATTGGAAACATATTTGCTGGAAAACAATATCATTCCCTTTGCATAAACAGCCTAAAATAGTTATTTTTCATTATATCAATTTTCAAATACCGAATTTGACTTCAAACTTTACCTGTTTAAGTTCACCTTCCAAAAGTGCACCTTTTAAATACAATTATTATTAGCCTAGCCTTCTGTCTAATTAAGATAGTGATTTAGAGATAGTAATTTTTTGCATTTAAACGTGCAGCACATGAGTATGTGTTAGCACAATGCTATCAAATGCCAGCCTCCTTTCAAGATGTTAGTGTTTTCTTGCTAAGCGGTTAGACATAACTGCTGATGGGAGGAAGGCGGAGGAGGGCCGGTTGGTTCGGAAGGGGTGGCGCGGGGGGGGGGGGGGGCGGAGCGCTTCTGCTACCAGGCGGTGTCAGCTGAAGAAAACGGAACAGAGGAGCAGTGAGAGGCCGAGACAGGGATTCATTACCCGGGGTGATTCTAGTGAATAGCGCCAGCGGACTTCAGGTAAGAGGAAGGAGCATATTAGGGCGTTTTCTCCTGACTCTGGAGGGCAAGTGTAGCGTCAGGTTGACTGAGTAGCAGAAAAGCCGATTTATAAATCACTGCGGTACATCTGGTGTTCTTCCAGTCAGCTTTCATTTCACAGCTTTACCTCAGTGTATGTTTAGAGATGTGACTCAAAAATGTGCTGCTGTCGCTAAAAATGCGCAGTGTTTTTGTGGGTTATGACACACATTTAAAGGCTCGTTTGGACACTGGAAATACAAATTTGTTCATGCAAAATTAGTTCCAGCTAATATTAGTCACGTGTGTTAATGCAATTTTAGCATTTAATGAATATATGTCAAAAAAATATGGGTCCAATTTGACTTTTTTTTTTTTTTTTCATTTGAAGTATGCTAGCGGGCTTCTTTATGGAGAACCCCACGTAGCATTAGCTAGCAAACCTAAAGGTTAAAAGTTTTTCTTTTCTTTTTTCTTTTTTTTTTAAATATATAGATTTGTTGCGTTTAAAATTGACCAAGACAATGCCTTTATTTTCTAGTTGTTTCTTCTTGCCTATAAGCCACATAAGTTGAACTGCTGTTTCCAAATACATACAGCTTAAGGTCGCTTTTCCTCTTAATTTGAAAAGACTAAGCTAATAGGTGAGTGTGCCTGCAGGCGGTGCAGCAGCAGCAGCAGCAGCAGCCATACGTCAGGATGAACTGCATCGTCACTCTAAATATGTGTGTGTGTGTGTGTGTGTGTGTGTGTGTGTGTGTGTGTGAGAGAGAGAGAGAGAGAGAGAGAGAGAGAGAGAGAGAGAGAGAGAGAGAGAGAGAGAGAGAGAGAGAGAGAGAGAGAGAGAGAGAGGATCCTTTCTGTAGGTTATGAAAACACTCCTTCAGGCTTCAGGCATGTGCATCACTGAGTGAATGAATCCTCAGAATCTGGAGGACAGCATTCACACATTGCAGTGTCGTTGAGTCAGTTTAGATCAACCCTGAATTCATGGATTTCAACCAGTCTTTTTTTTTTTTTTTTTTTTTAAATAAATAAAATTTGGAGGTGTGAATATGTTTGATTAGAGGACCAAGACCCGTTTCCCACCACTTAGATTCAGCTAGCAGATCAACATTTCCCAAACATACCACATATCATGTAATGATGTTCAGTAACACATTTCATGATTAATATAGGCACAAACAGACCTCTAGTCTGCCTCTCCTTTAAGAAACCTCAAAACCTTTCAGCATGAAGCTCTGTTCTTCCTGTTGTAGTGACATCTGGTGGCATTTTTTCTGTAATCCATCAACTCTGCATGAACAGCATTATTACACAATGAAAATGTTTGTTATGATGATGATATTTGCAAAAACCCCAAACACAATCACGTCTTTAAAGATTTCAAACATAGCTTGAGTTTAATGCATTTTATATTGTCTGAAAATACACTTAAAGTGCTTATTGCAGTCTGTAATAAGGGCCTGTTTTGGATTCATAAGAGTACATCTCCATTCATTATATCATAAACAGCCTTGGGAAAAGATAACTGACCTAACCTAAGATCTAACTGACATTAGTGTCATCTGATCACTGGTGTTATTTGCTTAGAGTGTCTCAAACTAACCTAGAAGTGTTTTTGGAGACATTGGTGACCCTGTGATTGCCTGTTTGTATCTGTTGTGTGTTTGTGTGTGTCTGGCTTACCATATAACCACCACGCTTGCATGTCTGTGCCTGAACACAGCCTATTTGTTTATTTCCCACAGCTTTAACACGATCATTGCCCATGTGAGTGGAACGTGTATTACCAGAAACCAAAAGCAGCGCTGGCTGAACCTGGATGTTTGTGAATCTCTTTGTTTGGAGCAAACACAGGCTTCAGGGGTAGTTTGGTTAGCAAACCAGCAAACAGTTTCGGCGATGATCAGGTTCAGAGAGGGCGAGACAAAAGACGTGGTCAGAGTCACAAAACAGTTCTTTATGAGGGGGTAGGGGAGCAGGCGAGGTCAAAAGTAAGTTGAGTCAATACCAAAAGCCATCTGAGAAAGATTGCTGGAGAGTCTTGCATCAGGGCTAAGAAAAGTCTGGCAACGAATGAGTGAGTGGAAGCCGCTTAAATATTGTGCTGATTACGGATGAGTCCCAGGTGTACGTCAGGTGATTGAGCACGTGGGCGTGGCGAACAGGTGAAGAGTGCTGGCAGAGCAGGTGAGCAGATGAGGGAGAGTGGCAGCAGGTGAGGAGTTGATGGCTGTGACAGAGAGAGATTTTCCAAGACACCAAGAGATGAATCCTGATTGGAATGAACTGAACTGAATATTTATGGTTTCAAGCTAAAATCTTTTTATTTTTCTGATGTTGCTTCAAAGTCATGGGTGGAAGACTGAAAAAACATAATTCATCTATCTAAGCTGGATCTGGATTTCTGCTCAAATCAGATTTTTTTAATGGATCAGTCTAAATGGAGGAAAATGTCTTTGTCATATTTTTCTCAGTTCCAAATGCACCATGCTATACAGTATGAGAGGATTGGATCTCTTTTTCTGTGTGATGTTTGGAACTAGATACCATATCTCAGGCTACAAATGCTTGATTTGGCTGAGTGGCTTTGGCCTCTGGAGCTTGTGCTGATGGTCTGTGGATGTAATACATCATGTTGTCTTGTCTCAGCCAGCAGGGCTCTGCTCTCTGCAGCAGAAAGCTTTCTCTCTCTCGGACTAAATCATATAAAGTCATATACAGGCTAATAGGCCAGTACTTTCTATAACACTATCTGATGTATCATATGATATACAACGCTGCCAAAGTACTACAGACCTCTGCTTTTTGCTAATGAAAGCATTATTCTAGCCTAAGATCTATATTCCTATATTCAGCGATCTCATTTCATCAGCCTATTTTTGTTTTATTTTATTTTGTATTAAAGGGTCACCTCACCCAAATTAAAAACATTTTCTCATACAGCTTGCCTCCAATCACCTGCAGTAAATACCACCTTTAATTTGATCGGGGGAAGTTTTGAGATT
Source organism: Chaetodon trifascialis (assembly GCF_039877785.1). NCBI lineage: Eukaryota > Metazoa > Chordata > Actinopteri > Chaetodontiformes > Chaetodontidae > Chaetodon > Chaetodon trifascialis. Next base: position 8,280,383 of record NC_092060.1, read on the forward strand.
TCAGCGCACACAGTTGGTATTTCTACTTTGGCAGAAAAATCATTGTTCACAGTCACATCTGTGGATTATCTGCTTGTGATGTTTTTGGATGCTTTGAGTTGCCACAAGCCATTCACCTCCATTGTATTTGGTTGTTAGAGAGGATGTCAATGGCAGAGAAACCCCAAAACTGTCTTCATAGCTAGATGCCACTGAGTGTATCCATAGTTAGTTATAACAGATAAAATCATTGTGATTGTCTTTTGTGGTTGAAAAAGGATGATGTTTTGTGACTTGGGTGAAGTGATTCAAGTCCAGGCTGATGGAACTGTTATCCTAAATGGCTCTTTGTATAATAGATGAAGCTACTGTCTATTTTCTTGGCTGAGTTAACAGAGCCGTGTTGTTTGAGAGCTGAAGTATGGCTCCAGGCTGACTCAAGACTTTAACAATTAATGAAAACGCCATGCTATCATATTTCATAGACCAAGCTAATACAGCCTCAAGCCATCCTGTTTAATAAATCTGTGTCCATTGTCCTCTAAGATTCCCAGGCTACACATATGAATCACTATGTTCTATGGGCTTCGAATCTTCAAAAACAGATACTCAAGAAATCATCAATAGGACTTAGATGAAATGAATTATTAAAGTGTGACTATTGAACTGTTGAAAGGAGAAGTAAAAGCCTTCTTTCTTTTACTCATGATAAGCAGTAAAACACCAGCTTGCTCAGTTCAGTAAACTCAGGGGTTTTGTTGTAGCCTTACTTTCTATGACGTGGTCTGATTTGGTATGGTGGCTAATATTAGCAAATTTAGCAAACTTTCACTGTCTTTATGACTCTTTTCCACTGGTGCCACCAAAACACTAAATTTGAGCATTTTTAGTAAGACCATTATTGTCACTTGAGTCACTTTAATGCATGGTCATGTGAGGCAGATGCTCCTCCTCAGCATACAAAATGGAAACAGTGTTATATGGTTTTGAAATGCACCAGCGTAGCCAGACAACAATCATCCATACAGAGGCGCTCATGACATCAAACCATTTTATCCTGATGACTGAGATTGATCTACACAGCCAAAGAAAACCTTCAACAGAGGATTTATGAGAAATACTTCATTTGAGAAGCACTATCAAACCAGTCATCTCATCTGTGGTTTCATTTCTCGCCTCAATTAAATTGAGGTACTGCTGATAATTTGATAGTTAAGTATCAGTGTTTAAAATGCTAAATGTGATGCGTAAATGTGGTTTCTGATTGTGTGTCCAGAGTTCCTGACTTCATTTGCATTTCCACAGCTAAAGAAATATCATCTAAAAGCATTACAGTGCTTAGTGCATCATTTCCTTGTGTTCTGCCTTTCTGTTTTATAGGTGTGAGTATGTCGACACAGATCAGTGCTGAGGAGATAGAGGAGATCAGGGAGGGCTTCCAGAAAGTGGGTGAGTAAAACTGTGCGTCCAGATATTGCAGACACCCATCAGACAATGAGATATTAGTCGGTCATGTTTGAAGTGGGGTAAAGCAGCTGACTGACATGTGTTCTTATACATTGTGTGTGCTCCATCTGACAGTCAGATGTTTTTCTCAGGACTTATGGAAAGAGATGAAACCTTTGATACACCCACATTTCAGTTATCAGAAATACATGCCAATATTTAGCCATTGTGGAAAATCTGATCATTGGTTTTCTTGCTGAGAGTGAGATGAGGAGATTTCTACTACTCTCATATCTGTCTTTCAGATGTGATGTGTGATGGAGTCAGGAGATGGTTAGCTTAGCTTGCACTGAGTCGTGCTCCTCATGAACCCACTTGTCAGTGTAAAATCTATGGAGTGACACTGTGATTTGAACTGCTAATAGATATTCCTCTGTTGTAAACACAAATGAACGCATGTAAATCTGACATGGCGAAGTTTGAATGTAGTCCTGCTTGACTCCTGGTGTTTAGGATAACAAATGTAAAACTTGCCGTGAAAATACTGACTGAATCCTGATGTGAGACATTGCTTGAACCTTTCTCTTTCCCCTCCCTCCTACCCCGCCCCTCTTGCCCTCTCTAGATGTGGATGGTAATGGGTACATCTGCGCCTCTGAACTCGGTAACCTCTTCAAAGAGGTGTGCTGTCCTTTGCCTGGATATAAGCTCAGAGAACTCCTTCAGAAGCTGGACAAAGACAATGACAGCCGCATCAGCTTCGATGAGTTCAAGGCTGTAGGTAACACTAACTAACTAACTAACTAACTAACTAGCTAACTAACTAACTAACTAACTAACTAACATAACTGATTCACAATTTTATTAAGTGTTTACAAACTGTTGTTGAATTGATGGCTGACTGACATTCAAGTGACTGATCAGCTGGTTGACTAACTGAATAGACTGTATTGAAATGGATTTATTACTAATATACTGAGTTGTTTGGCTTTAAGATGAGTGACAGATGAACTGGGAAAAAGGCAAACAAACCTGCAGACTAACTAGTAAACCATCAATATTAATCAGTGTCTTACAGTTTGATTGGCTCTTAGCATTAGTATTTGTTTTTGTGTGCACATTCAGATTTTCCAGGAAATGAAGGATGACCACTTGGCCCAGGGTTTCAGGAAAGCTCTCAACAAGAAAGAGGGCATCTTGGCCATCGGGGGTACCAGTGAGATCTCTAGTGAAGGAACTCAACATTCAATCTCTGGTTAGTAAAACTACATGACTTGTCTGATTACTGAGTCACTCTTATACCTATAGAATGATATGACAGGGCTCACTGTCCTCTGAAATCAGTACCGTTAATCAAGGCAGCACCCATGACAGAAGGAACATGACACTTGACTCAACTTCATTTCAGAGGTGGAGCGCTTTGCCTTTGCCAACTACATCAACTCTTCTTTGGAAAAGGATACAGACTGTCACCATGTCCTGCCCATCAACCCCAACAATGAAGATCTGTTTAAAGCAGTGGCAGATGGCATCGTGCTTTGGTAAATATCAAATCATCAAAGCACTCAAATCTTACAGCGTATTGATTACTGGCTTTATTATCTGTGATATCAATCCATAACTTGAATTTTTATCTTTATCCTCATCCTTAATTTTACCTTCAGGTCTACAGTACCGTATCTGTTAAACTCAGCCAGTTTGTTTTTTGGCTTTTTATCAATTCAGCGAGCTGATGTCTTTTTTTCTCATTTGTGCTTTTGAAGTAAACTCATCAACCTCTCTGTTCCTGACACCATTGATGAGAGAACCATCAATAAAAAGAAGCTCACAGCTTTCACCACACAGGTTACTTAGTCGATTAACTAATTGAAGAAATACATATGAAAGAAAGCCATTTAAAAATCAGACAGTTTACTTTTGTTTGACCTTCATGATAAAACTACAATCACTTGTTTTCTTGTGACATTCTTTCCCCAACAGGAGAATCTGAACTTGGCTCTGAATTCAGCCTCGGCCATCGGCTGCCAAGTAGTGAATATCGGAGCTCAAGACCTGAAGGAGGGAAAACCTCACCTGGTGCTTGGACTCCTCTGGCAGATTATCAAGATAGGACTGTTTGCCGATATAGAGCTGAGCCGTAATGAAGGCATGGACACACACGCACACACACAGTCAGACCTGTCTGTAGATATAAAACTAAACATACACACACACGAACCTGACATGAAGTGTATCAACAGATGAAGAGTACCTCTGTCTCACAAACATTTTTGCTTTTATTCATCAATCGCTGCTCCCCCCACAAATCTGAGTCCTGCTTGTGTTTCTGTGAACAGCTATCGCAGCGTTGCTCGAGGAAGGCGAGAGTCTGGAAGAGCTGATGAAACTCAGTCCTGAAGAGCTGCTGCTGCGCTGGGCCAATTTCCATTTAAAGAAAGTTGGCATGACCATATCAAACTTTTCTGGTGATATCAAGGTAAAGAAATGTCAGCTCATACCTAACCCTCTGACTGTTTACCATCTGAAACTGTGCTTTGGCTTTACCCTCGGCTTTACTGTCATTGTTCTAGTATTTCATCATAAGTGTCTATCTGTGTCTGTGCAGGACTCCAAAGCTTACTACCACCTGCTTGAGCAGATTGCTCCAGACGGCAGCAAAGAGGACGTTGAACGGGTTGAGGTCGACATGACTGGTCTTTATGTAAGTTAATGAAGTCATAGTTCCAGCTAGAATATGCAATATTTTACCAAAGTGGAATGCACTTGCTTGCTGCTTTCTTTCTTCTATGTTTATCTTTTATATCCTATTCATGTCGCTTGATTTTTGTCAGACATTGCAACTTAAATCAACAATGAATTTGGCATCAGTGATCACACTGAGAATGAGTTAGAAGTTGTAACCACATAAACACACGCATACTCACACACTGGTTTGTCATTGAAAGTGTGCACTGGGCGATTTGGCTATCAGAAGCTGACTTCCTGCTCACCTTCTTCCTGCTTCCTGTAGGACTATATTAGGATCATGATATCATCCTGACCCTCAATAATAAGAGAAAAAGTCTGTCTTTTTATGACCAGCAGAGTGTAAAAAAACTCCCTTGTGTGATGCTTTCCAAATGTCATTGTTGTCTTCAGGGAAAATTAGCCTTTCCTCTGTTTTCCGCAACACAATGTAAATCTGTGTTTGTGTGTCTGTGTGTATCCGCAGGAGAAGGATCTCACAAAGAGAGCAGAGTGCATGCTCACACAGGCCGACCGCCTCGGCTGCCGGCAATTTGTAACTGCTACTGATGTCGTTTCTGGAAACGCGAAGCTCAACATGGCCTTTGTGGCCACGCTCTTCAACAAATACCCGGCTCTCACCAAACCAGAGAACCAAGACTGGAATCTGGAGAGTAAGCATGGATGAACAGGCCCTCTCTCATGTATACATCCACTGAAAACCTTCTGTGTCTGTCAGGCTTACTGCTCTCTCTCTCTTATCGTCTCTCTCAAGGTGAGACCAGAGAGGAGAGAACTTTCAGGAACTGGATGAACTCTCTTGGAGTCTCTCCACATGTTCACCATATCTACAGGTCAGTATCTCTTGCTTACTATAGTTCTCATTTCTACTGCTTGTCGTCACATTGACAAGCAATTCACTGTTTCGATGCATGTGTGTGTCTGTGTGACAGTGATCTGTCAGACGCTCTGGTGATTCTCCAGCTTTATGAAAAGAGTAAGGTGCCAGTGGACTGGGACGGCAGAGTCAACCACCCTCCATTCAAGGTAGCAGGAGGAGGGCATTTAAAAAAGGTAAATGTACATCCTGCTTTCCAAACGTCTACACCATGTATCCTGAAGCTGCAACCTGAAATAAATGAGTGGCATGAATGTTATTTTCATATACTGGCCATGTGTGCGTGTCTGTGTGTGTGCGTGCATGCGCAGATTGAAAACTGTAACTACGCGGTGGAGCTGGGTAAGTGCAAGGCTGGTTTTTCCCTGGTAGGAATTGCTGGCATGGACCTCTACGATGGAAATCCAACTCTAACTCTTGCTCTGGTGTGGCAGCTGATGAGGAGGTGACTTACACTTAATGGTGAAACTTCATAATGTGCTTTTGAGATGTTTACACCATCAACAAGCAAACACACCACTGGGAAAGATAGCATCTTCGAATTTACTGACTTTGAGTTGCAGTACAGCCAAGATCAGGGAGGGGGTGCTGTTCTCTCAGTTTCTGTCAGTGTCACATGGAAGGAGTGACAGACAGATCCAAAGATCACTTCCTGTTTACTTCTTTTAGTTAATCCATAGAAAAAAACAAGCACACCCAAAAATACATCAGGGAAGGCCAGGCAAATACAATTAGCCTCCTTTGTGACTGAAAGCAATTGTGTTTATGGGAAAATAGTATTGATTTGGCAAAATATGAATAACATTAGAACTTACAGTATTGGGAGATAGAGGCTAGCAGCCATCTTACACGGCTACAATTAGTTACATTAATAAGAGCAAGGTATTCTATCACACCATAAAATAATCTTGCTATGTAACACACTGATTTTACACACTGACTTTAGTTATATGGCACAGAGGAATAAGATATGTAAGACTATGACTACACAGACAATACTTGTTCGGCGGATTTTGTAACAAATCATAAAATGAACATTCATGAACAGAAAATCGAAAGAATGTATAGAATATGATATGATTTAATTGTTGATATTCACACGTGTGGTTTTATAATCTGTATGCAGGTACACTTTAAATGTTCTAGAAGACCTTGGGCATGGAGAAGCTGCAGGAGATGATCTGATAATTTCATGGGTCAACAAGACTCTGACTGAGGCTGGCAAGAGTTCCTCTATCAAAAGCTTTAAGGTGAGTTACTTTTTAACGATCCGTCCTCTGTGTGGTGTCATTTTGTGGGAGAAGTTTCAGTCAGGTCTGGTTTTTACTGCAAGTTGCATTTATGTTGATTATCCCTGTGTGACATTTGTGTGTGTGTGTGTGTGTGTGTGTGTGTGTGTGTGTGTATCCATATCCCTGTGTTCAGGACAAGCAGATCGGTACCAGCATTCCAGTTCTGGACCTGATTGATGCCATTCAGCCGCAGAGTGTGAACTTTGAGCTGGTTAAAACAGGAGATCTGTCAGATGAAGACAAACTAGACAATGCCAAGTAATCCCCTGCCTGCTTTTCTCTTTGCGTGTGTTTATGCATAGTTGGCATTATAGTTGTGTTGAAATTCCTAACGCGCAGTCAGACATCTACATGTTATCAGAAGTGATGATAAGAGAAAATGTCCAACTAAAATAAATGGAGTTGCTGCATAAACAAATAACTGAAAAGTACTCTGAGTGTCACAGATCTGACATTACAGATAATCCTAAGCGACTCTTTTCGTGCACCAGGTATGCTGTTTCCATGGCGAGGAAGATCGGGGCGAAGGTCTACGCCCTGCCTGATGACTTGGTGGAGATCAACCCCAAAATGGTGATGACCATCTTCGCCTGTCTGATGGGGAGAGGCATGAAGAAGGCCTAACTGAGATACACATACATCTCTTACACACACGCGCAGACACACATACTGACTGACTGTCTTCACCCATTTGATTGGATGAGACATAAAGAGAGTGAACATGGCTGTATTATCTTGTTCTTTTAAGTGGTTATTTAGCATTAGCGCAAATAGAAGTGTCACTTTATTCATCTATTCTACATTCAACTGTTAGACAACAGAAATGAACCTAACATGACACAAACAGCAGTGATCCTGTTAGGGCTCTAAGGAAATTGGTGTTCTGGTCAGACAGTGTGAAGTGAGACTTGTACAAAAGCTACATGGTGAATATTTGGGGTTTGGGGTTTGTTCTGGATCTCAGTTGGGTCAGTACGGCAGTTGAGTGATTAGCACTGTCACATTAAGAAAGATTCAACTTCCCATACAGCCCATTGATATGAATGCAAGTGTGAATGGGTTTGTCTAGACTGGTGACCAGTGGGTGGATCAAGTGCATGCTGGGATAGACTCCTGCCTGCCTTTGCCCTGATGAGAGGAAAGCCTGTGAGATGAATAAAAGCTTTGTGTGTTTAAATGTAAAGGCCGTGACACATGGGAAACACTCAAAGACAAAGGCTGCTAACATCAGGCAAAATCAAGCTTTACCTCAACATTTCACTTTGTTTGAAATCTCTACTGAGACTTTACTGCAGACTTACCTGCAGTCTTTTTTCCGCAATGACGATCTTCAGATTTTCCACGCTGCGCTGCCTCTGACTTTCCCATGTGTCAGTGCCTCATGATATATCGACTAAGTTCTGCTGCATTTTCCAATGTGCCAGCCAATTCCCAGTATGAGCATTTATTGTACTTAAGCCATAAAATAATATTCTTTACTGAATACCCGTTGGCCTTTTTTGTATGACCAAAGCTGTGCTACATTATGGACAGTTAATGTCTTCTCATTAGAAACTATACAACCGAATACCTTAATTTGTTTGTTTAACATACCCATAATGTAATTAAGGTATTTTAATGATATTTTAAGGGGACAATTATAAGAGAGGTTAATGGATGTAATACATGTGTACATTTCTAAGGTTTACGAGGAAAAAACTTTATAGATTAATGGACTATTTTAAAAACACCTTAATTTATGCAGAGAACCCATTCAAGTCCCTTAATATATTACAATCCATTTACATCCATTTATGTATCCACTCTAAAACCTCACATCTAGGGTATTAAATACCTGAGTACTTCATAAAAAACCCTTAAAATGTCATTTATTTGCACCTGGAAATATTTCATACCCTGAAATGCTGTCTGGAGATGATTGTTAGACTATTCATACAGAAACAATGTACTGTAAGAAATGTCAAAAAGCTTTAATTCAGATTTTTCTGTTGCTTATTAAACAGTCAGGGTTGAAATATGATTTCAATTGCGAACAAAAAAAAGAAGACAGATGTCTAAGACAAATGTCTTGTTCTGTGTTAGCCTAAAGTCTTAGTCAGTTTAGTCTTAATGTGGTAGGATTCCCATTTTTGTTGGTGCAGATGTTAACATTCCCCCCCGTCGATATGTTTTCTTCTTTTATCCCGAATGTTTCCAGCGAAGCGTTTTCCAACCAGCTGTTTATCAGCTCTTTGCAATGGGCAAAAATACTGCTTTTCATGACAGCAATACTTCCAAAATTCAGTGTGTACAATCGGATGAATAATGTTAAATAAAAGTGTTTTTTCAGTATATTTGAATTCTGTTTTCTGTTGTTTGTTTCTGTTCTTTTTATGTCCCAGATGAAAACTGGAGTGTTCCACGTGGCTCTATCTCTGGAATAAACACATGTATGCAGTGCTCTGTGCACACCCCAGACTCCATCGTCCCACAAATAGATGTACGTTGAAGGAATAGCTCAGCATTTTGAGAATACATGCTCTCTCCAAGAATTGTAGTTTCTTTCAATTCCATTCAGTTTTTTGACTGATAACACAAATGAAATAGTATTTTAGTCGCTGGCATGCATCATTCACTTCTAAGCCAACCTAGGCTAACCACATCTTGACTTCAGCTTCATATTTATAGTATTAGCACTATATAAAGTTGACATGACAAACATATTTGCAAAGAGTTGCTTTAAGTTGCTATTTAAACTACGTATTTACAGAGCGTGACATTAGCATTCATTTGGATTTTGGATTGGATTTTGGATTTGTCTCTGGCCTCCTGATGATTTGAAGTCCAATATTCACCCTCCTATTAGCTGTTCTGCTTCACCAACTCTTGTGAGAAATATCTGCCAAATGCTCCACTATGCACGCTAGCTACATGCTAACATCGTTGACCATTTGGTTTTGAAAAGAGTTGCCTGCTATGGCAGAAAATGAGGGGGATGAGTGCTGTGAGCGAAGGCTGAGGAAAAGAAATTAATGGCGTGGGGCATAAAAACAAAACAAAGAGCTGAAAGACGCTGAATCATCATTTAATCATCATCATTTTTACCGTGTGAATAATTATTAACGGCTTCTCATCAATGATATTTTTCTAGTTAAGCAAAGACGAAAGGAAAATAATTGACCAGGGTATTTGTGTTAATGCTGCTGCCAGGTTGTTACTATGTCAACAGTGTGGTGGACGAGACATCGTGATAGTAGTATGGATGGTTGTAATCAGTGTTGAGAGGCAGCTGTTGAGCTCGTTGATGCATCCTGGGTCTAATTCCACCAATCATGTGTGACCGTCCGTGCAAAAGAAATGATGTCCTATTACCCTGCAGATGCTTTAATGGTCCGTGTGTGCACATGAGAGTGTGTAAGCACCAGATGGAGCACAGGCTCATTTTTTGGAGAAAACAACATATTACATCTCAACTTCTTTTTCCTCTGCTCAATCTGAACGGCATTTTGAATTGAAATCCAGGTCCTGAAATGAAAGGACGCCTCAGTTCACGTCTGCAGGTGTGTGCATAAAAACGCTTTTTTCTCAGTAAGCAGGAGAACATACGCACACAAAGACACACTTGTAGTTCGGAGGCTACTTCAAACAGGGTTCTTGAATTCAGATGAGCACAGCAGTGAAAGGGAACACGCGCGCCCGTGCACACACAATTTGCAATTTAAACGATGCTTTTGTCAAGTGCCATGTGATCATTGCCATCATCGGTTACATTTGTTCCCTACATCCATTCATATGAGTATTTGTCCGTCCTATGTGATGAATGCCTTGTGAATCTAACTGGACAGAGACGAGCTGCACCTAAATGAAATACATGACCTGAACACATGGATTGATGAGCTAACCTTGAATCAGGACATTTATCAGGAAATTTATCAGGTTTGTTGACTTTTTCCATCCTTCCCTCTTATGATCTGTTGTCATACCAGCTATACAGCTTGTTGCTATGCCATCTGGTTTCCATGGTGATGTCTGATAAAAAATGACCTCGTACCAGCTGACCTTTCTTTTCTGACTGTGGGCCCATCATTGCATGATTGCTTGCTGGTTCGTGAGTTGTGTGTGTGTGTGTGTGTGTGTTTGGCATTTGGCCTGAGCCTCTCTATGTTTGCATGTCTCTCTGATGTGAGTATGTGCTGCAGCTTGCATTTTAACATATGTGTGTTCATTAGTGTGTGTATCTGAAGTTGGATATACTGGTATATGCCCGTTTGATTCTGTGGTCTGTGTGTGTGTGTGTGTGTGTGTGTGAGTGTGTGTGTGTGTGTGTGTGTGTGTGTGTGTGTGTGTGTGTGTGTGTGTGTGATGATGTGGTGATAATGAACTGAGTCTTGTCATGGTGTGTGTGTAGTATGACAGGCACAGTGCAGGATTCACACAGGTTGTCTGTGAAAACATGGACAGAGGAGGAGAGTGACCGAGCTGACAGCACACTTAGCAGGTAGCGTACACACGCACATACGCACACACACACATCGTCATGATTATTATAAACATCATTCCGCCAACGTGTCAGCTTTATAAGATGATGATCAGTATTGGTTTACAGCTAGTTGTGCTGCCTGAAAGTGGTCATTTTTGTCATTTTGCTCACAACCATGCTGAATTTGAGTTTATGTCTATATAATCTGTAAAGAATGTTATTGCCTTCCTATGTGGAGTAGGAGTTTATAGATGTTATTACTCTCTGAATTTGTATTTTTATGTATTTTTGATGTGTGTGTAGAGCACAGTCGATGTGTGATGACACTTCTTCAGAGCTTCAGAGAATGGCAGCCATTGACAGAAGGGAAATTAATTCCCGGAATTCCTTTCGTGGGCGAGGTGCTCTGTCCAGGTATGACACCTGATAAATATGCTAATCCACAAGTTGACTTTACTCTTTTCAACTTTTTAATTCTTTAAACGTATGTATTCAGACCTTATTTGCTGTATTTCCAGTGTGACAATGTTAAATATTGGAAAAAGCTTCACTGCAGTTTACAGTACTGTTTGTTTGTCTGTCTTCAGGATAGTTGGTATGGTGATGACTCTGAGAGAATGGGCCCAGAAGAGTTTGACTGATGAGACGGAGCGGCCGGATTCCTTCTTGGAACGTTTCAGAGCCCCCATCCAAGCGGACATGCAAGCCCCGCCCAGCAGGTTCAGCCACAGCCACACTGGCTCTGATGCAGAAAAAGAGAACAGACGCTCCAGACGCACGTAGGAAAGCAAAAACCAAAACACATACAAATTAAAACATCAAATGACCCATAGCCCACATGAATCTCTGTTTCTCTGCTGTTTGCCCCTCTCTGTCAGGAGGTGGAAGTGTAACGTTGTGGTCTTATCACCATCTGATGATGCATACTACCACTGGCTGATGGTGATTGGTGCTCCTGTATTCTATAACTGGACCCTGCTAGTTGTCAGGTTGGGAACTATTATTGTACCTGTCCAACAGAACTAGTGAAAGCTGTAACACTACTGTTTACACAACTATGAATCCTGTTTTTTAGGGATGCCTGTAATTCCTCCTCCGACTACTACTACTGCTCCATTACTGCAGAAAAACATGGGTGTAGTGGTTGTGATATACCCATGGGGATGGTTTAGGAGAGGACAAGCAGAACACAGATCAGAAGTTCTGGGCTATCAAGCCCTTTTTTCTCCAATGTGGAACCTACAGCTCCTTTGTACTGCAGTGCACGTCACTATTAGCTACACATTGCCAAGAGGGAGCTGTAGCTCCCTGCTTCCTCCAGTGCACACGATGTTGCATGTCACTCTTTTTTCCGTGATTGGATGTGGAAAAGAAATACTAACTTTTGTATTTTGAAAGAAATGTCAGTCCCAGAATTGTGGTATTACCTTCATCATTCAGTTATTGCTATTACATTACTAACACAACTGCTATTTCAGTGGCCAAAGGGAGCACTGAGATTCCTGTTCATAGGGCTTCATGATTTGCATTGCATAGAATGGTCTTCTTTGGCTAGTGTCTCAGTTTATCTGTTTCTGCAGGGCCTGTTTTGATGAGCTCCAGATGAAGAATGTGTTGGTCTGGCTGGTACTGGACTACATCTGTGATGGAGTCTATATTCTGGATATAGCTGTGCGCCTCCACACAGGTACTGAAAAAAAGAGTCAGTGAGTGAAGGCTCAGATTTTCATTCGTACATGAAAATTTTTGAGACATCTACATTCATTCATTCATTTATTGAATTTGTTCTGTATGTGAAGGTTTCCTGGATCAAGGCTTGATGGTGAAAGATGTGCAGCGTCTGAGAGAAACCTATGTTCGAACCTTACAGTGTAAACTTGACATTTGCTCCATCCTTCCAACTGATCTCTTTTACCTGTATGTGGGAATCAGCTACACTCCTCTCCTTCGCTTCAACCGGCTGCTGCGCCTGCCACGTCTGTTTGAGCTGTTTGAACGCACAGAGACACGAACGAGCTACCCCAACGCTTTCCGCATCTGTAAACTGGTTCTGTACATCCTGGTGATCATCCACTGGAATGCTTGTGTGTATTACAGCTTCTCCAAGATCCTGGGACTTGGCTCTGACTCTTGGGTTTATCCCAATGCATCAGATCCTGAGTTTGGCTCCCTGACCAGAAGTTACATATATTGCCTGTATTGGTCCACACTGACACTGACCACCATTGGAGAGACACCTCCTCCTGTTAGAGATGAAGAATATTTGTTCCTGATCTTTGACTTTCTGGTAAGTCAGTTGCAAAGGTGTCCCCTTAGCTGATATAAAATTACCTTGAATGATTCATAAATGCCTTGAACTGTGTGGATCCTAGTTGTTCCAGTCCATCAAAGCAGCTAATACTGGCGTGTCTGTCCTAGGTGGGTGTTCTGATATTTGCCTCCATTGTGGGAAATGTTGGAGCCATGATCTCCAACATGAATGCCACGAGAGCAGCCTTTCAGAGCCGTGTAGACACCCTGAAACACTACATGCACTTCAGACATGTAAGCAAGGTGCTTGAGCAGCGCGTCATTCGCTGGTTTGACTACCTCTGGACCAATCAGAAGACAATAGATGAACAGGAAGTGCTGAGGAACCTGCCCAATAAACTGAGAGCAGAGATTGCTATTAACGTTCACCTGGACACACTGAAGAAGGTAAAGACACAATTCCATTGCCATCTCGAAACCTCTTAACTCCATTGAGGCATTTGTGTAGCTTACCATCAAAAGGTCCAAATTAATTCTATATTTTGTGCGTGTGTGTACATAGGTGCGTATTTTCCAGGACTGTGAGGCAGGCCTCCTTGTAGAATTGGTATTAAAACTTCGACCGCAGGTTTTCAGTCCTGGAGACTACATCTGTAGAAAGGTTAGTAGGACTTCTTAAAAACTGGTACTGTTGAAGGATTTACTGTACTATCAATTTATTTATTCCAATAACTGTACATGCATTGTGGGTACTTTGGTGGCAACAATGCATGTACATTACCATTTTTCTCTGGTTCCACTTGACTGACTGCATGCTAACAGGAACAGCACAGAAATAATATATTCATATAAAGGTAGCTTTTAAGGCTGCACGGTGGCGCAGCAGGTAGTGCCCATGCCTCACAGCAAGAAGGTCGCCGGTTCGATTCCCGGGTCGGGCCTTTCTGTGTGAAGTTTGCATGTTCTTCCCGTGCATGCGTGGGTTCTCTCCAGGTACTCCGGCTTCCTCCCACAGACCAAAAACATGCTCATTAGGTTAACTGGTGTCTCTAAATTGCCCCTAGGTGTGAGTGTGAGTGTGTATGGTTGTTTGTGTATGTATGTTGCCCTGCGATCGGCTGGTGACTGGTCCAGGGTGTACCCGGCCTCCCGCCCGTTGACAGCTGAGATAGGCTCCAACCCCCCTGTGACCCCGAAAGGGATAAGCGGCATAGAAAATGGATGGATGGTAGCTTTTAAATATATACTGAACCTAGTGGTGCCACTACTCGCAGTAGCCCTTGAATATGTGTGATACTCAGGAAATCTCCTCTTAGTTTCGTTTGTAATGGATGTATATGCTAAAATGCTGTATGACCAGCATTTCAGATGGTGGGCATTACATCAAAGTTGCTGCACAGCTTTAGGGCAGTTTCTGGCCTCTAACTACACCTAACATAAATACAGCACATGCATTGCTGGACAGCAGCAGGCAGTCATCTATCCAAACATGCAGCACCCTCTGGGTTTGCTGTACAAAGCAATCCTTTGCACTCCACAGCAAGATGTAAAATGCATCCTGAACAAGCAATGTCAATCAGTGGCATAGTGTGAAACTGGCAGCAGGAATGTGTATCGCATTGCAAACATGTACATCTTCGATGTGCATACATAATTCAAACAAAACATACTCATTAAAACATTGCTCCATAGCACTGCTAGTGGTCGAAAACTTCAAAGGACACCTTTTACTCTTCTAAGGCAGTTTTACAATTGATAAATGGACATTTACTGCTGTTTCTACCTCCGTTAGTGCTATACCTAACTCAGGACAGTATTGCTGTTAAAAGTGCTATTTATTATAAGTGCTATTTATATTCTCTGTCTGTTTTTCCAAGGGAGATGTGGGCAAGGAGATGTACATAATTAAAGATGGCCAGCTGGCAGTGGTTGGAGAGGATGGAGTCACCCAGTTCGCTGTTCTGACCTCAGGAAGCTGCTTTGGAGAAATCAGCATCCTGAACATCAGTGGCAGTAAGATGGGGAACAGACGTACGGCTAACATTCGCAGTCTGGGGTACTCAGACCTGTTCTGCCTTTCCAAACAAGACCTGATGGAGGCGCTTCAGGAGTTCCCCCACGCCAGGGCCCAGCTAGAGCAGAGGGGGCGGGATATCCTGCAGAAGGAAGGGCTTCTGGAGGAAGTAAATGTGTCTGCAGGGGAGGAACTTGAGGAAAAGGTGGAGAGGCTGGAAAGCAGTCTGGACCGTCTACAGGTCAGTACTTTTATTAACTGCCACTGCTGTTGATACTATTGCTCTCAGGCATTCCAGGAATGGCAATAACCAATGATTTCCTTGTTTTCAGACGTGTTTGGCTCGCCTGCAGAGTGAGTTCAACTCTTCCCAGCTCCGACTGAAACAGCGAATCACAACCCTCGAACACAACACTGCCACAGTCGCCACAGGCAGCGGCTTCCTGTCAGATGCAGACGGCAATGAGAGTGTTTCTGGTGGTGACGGTGTGCGCAGTGAAATCAACATCCGGCTCTGAAGCACATACATATTTTTGTGTTACAAATATATATTCAATGTAAATATGAAATGTCATAAACCTCTCATTTTGTTTGATGTTCACTAATCAATATTTAAAATGTGTTTGTATTTTTTAAAGCTGAATCTTTCTGCCTCTTACAATTTTACATGTTTTTTAAGATGTCATTGACAAACAAGTTCAAAGGTTGCACACACTTTCCCAAAGTCAACTCACGCTAACTGAAAATAAAAACGTAGAGGGTTTTTTTTAATGTTGATGATGGTTATATGCTGCCTGGCCTTAATGAATGCAGATGAAACAACAAAAGTGATTTCATGTTTTTCTTTCTTTTAGCAGCGTGGACTTTACATAACCTAACAGTGGAATGCTTTTCTTTTTCTTTCCCTGCTTTGAACCACTCTCTGTTACATAGATTGTTTTGAAATGTTTCTAACTCCTAGTCAAACTTTTAAAGAATATCATTACTTCATTACATATCAGCAGATTTGTTATTAAAAAAAACTATGAAACACTACCTGAACACTGGACATTCTTTTGAATCATAAATGACGCACTTCCAACACAACTACTTTACCCTGAAAGGCAGTTAGAGTGTGTGTGTGTGTGTGTGTGTGTGTGTGTGTGTGTGTGTGTGTGTGTGTGTGTGTGTGTATTACTCACGTTGTGGGGACAAAAATCTGTTTACACAGTCACATTGTGGGGACTGACCTCCCTTATGGGGACAAAATGCAGGTCCCCTTAATGTAAATCATTAAATTTTAGGGTGCAAACTGAGGATAGGGTTACGGGTTAGGTAAGGTTAGATTAGGTACAGGGTTAGGAACAGGCAAATAGTGGTTATGGCTAGGTTTAGGGTAGGGCTCCAGGAAATGAATGTAAGTCTATGTAATGTCCCCACAAGTGATATAAACACAACATGTGTGTGTGTGTGTGTGTGTGTGTGTGTGTGTGTGTGTGTGTGTGTGTGTGTGTGTGAATAACCATGTCACACCCCTCTAATGTGGCCACTGCATGCTCTGCAGCCATGTCGGTAAGTGACTTGGGACCAAAGTCCCAACATCACATGACTGTAAGACTTCAGGAAGTGAATTTTAACCAACGTGTGGAAACTGTGACAAATCACTGTGTGAAAAAGGTAGAAACACGCTGTTGGGTCCTCTTCCTCTGAGCTTCTACCTTTACCCTCACCTCTTTCTGATTTTAATCTTCTTTGGCTTTTGTCTCTCTCTCCACCCTCTTGTACATTGTGCCTGTTTCTTTCTTTCTTTCCCCCCACTATCTCTCTCTTTTTGTCGTTAAACATTCTGCTCCAGTCTCATATTTGTCGTCATGTAATAGATTAGAAAGAAAAATTCCAGTGGAGACGGTTTCTTTTTCTGCTCCTCGCCGAGGATCGTCTTATCTGACTGTTTCTTCTATGACTCTGTGTGCATGTAGGTGTGCGCTTTAGACATGGAGACCAACTTTGTGTTGCTGTCCATGATACTGGTAGCCAGTGTGACACCAGCATCTGCTGCAGCACAGGTAAGACCTGCTTTTCATTTTGCAAGTCTATTGATCCCTGTTAGGGAAAAAGAGTCATTTTCTTTCATTTTTAAAATCATTATTGATGTGAACACAGGTTCAAAGAGACAGAAACATGCACTATAAAACAAAAACAAACAATATTAACAATAAAAATTGGGCACAGTTAATTCTTTTTAGCTCTATTACAATTATTGAATTTATCAAGTACTAATTACTCAAATTATCTTGAAACAAATGATAGTTTTTGCTTGCTTATCGCAATTAATTCTTTACATTCATGCAACAAAGGTAACGGACTGGATATGACCATTTGTTGTGTCGTGTACTTCTTTTTTTGTCTCTAAAATAAATCAATCAAATCAATTTTTAACTCCCCAAGTTATTGCTCCACATTTAGAATAAGGTTTCTACAATTTCAGATATTATTACAGCTTTTGTTCCCTCACACTGACATTATAGAGTAAAATAATGCTGCATGTCATCAGATATTTCACTGCAAATATAAGCAGTGTCAAATATTAAGGTTACCTGAGCAGCAACACCTGCATCAAGTTTTAATAAAGGCCCCATGTGCTGGAAATACTAACACATTGCTGAGTGCTCAGATATATGACTACACAGAAATAAATGAAGTATGAATTTACTCCTGCAGTCACAATGTTCACTGTAGCTTTTATGGTCTCCTTCTGTGTCTGCATCTGTATATGTGTATTGTAGCCAGGTATCATAGAGAGCCTCCTATTGGCCACCCAACAGCGGCCCTGGCTCTGGGGTGTCTACGTCTTCACGGTTGGACTTCCCGTCATCCTCTTCATTAGCATCATGTGGCCTGACAAGGTAGAGTATGTTTGTCTAAGTATGTGTGGATTCATATGTGTAACGATTGAACATTAGAAGAAGAAAAGACTGTGTGAGTGTGATTTGGTCCTCAAAACAAATCATGCAATCATGACTGTTTGCTTGCAGAGGTTTGGGCCCCCTGATGAACAGTATTACTATAAGAAGTCTGATGATGCTCAACCAGATGATCTGGAGATCTCACAATCGACAGAATCACTGGATATCAAAGGTAATGGGTTATTTTCTAGATTGTTACTGTAAGTGTTATTAGAGACTACCAGAGGTTGTAAATCAGTAGCTACAGTTATGGTAGTGGTATCATGGTATTATTGGCAGTGTTTTCTTCTCTTCTCAGGAATGGCTGACAGAGCTCTAACAAGGAAGCGAGAGACTATTAGAAACCAGAGGAAGTCTGACTTAGACCTGAAGGTGAGATTCAGCAGACAATGTGGAGGTAATAATGTCTGATATGTGATCATTCTGAACGTGTAAAAGCACCTTTGAAAGTCTAAGAGTACCTGATTTCCAGCCTTCAAATAACATTTGCGTGGTGGAGTTGATATTAAGCATTAGCTGGGTTTAAATTATAATGTGCTCAGTAATACACAGCTTGTGTGACCGAGGTGAACAAGTACAAAGAAGGGCAACTCATTTTATAAATAACCCAAGATGACAATGGTCAATAACACTGTGCTGCTGAGCAAAAAACCCCATAAAAAATGTGCAGAATCCAGGAAATGTCTTTTTAAGAGGTCACACATCATCCTGCAAAATACTGGAATACCAAGACCACTTAGTTAAAGTGTTAAAGTGTTTCTTTATCAGTCAAGCTGAAATGGCTGGCAATATAGTCATTTAATCATTACACCTTTCTAAATGTTTCTAGATGTTAGAGGCCACTATCATTCACATACATTTCACTTGCTGTCTGGCCAAATTCGCATATATAAACCTTGTGTTGGAAACTCTTTTAAATGATTTAGAATATCAATGCTTGTTAAACCTGTGATTTACAGTCCACTCTTGGCATAGTGCCCTTGTGCAGGTCCTTGAAACCATGGAAGATGAAAACTGATTGCGTATGTTTGTGCGTGTGTGTGTGTGTGTAGGATCACTGATCAGTGCAGTGACTTCAGGAAAAGAAAGCTCCACCATCATGCAAAAGGATGCTGAGCAATAACATCTATGGCTGTTTGTATTGATGGCTGGATTGAAGTACACACTGTGAACACGACAATGTCTGAGCACTGACTGCATTATGTTTTATTGAATGTGAATAAAATATTTCTCAAGAACTGTTTCCCTTTAGTGTATTAACTTTAAGTGGGCACTTGGAGACAAAAAATGTGAATTATGTTGTATTACATTAGGAGTTGGAAAAAAAGGACTTGTCAGCTTTTCTTAGGCTAAGACATCAGAGGGCAAATGATATACAACACTGTCTCATTGTAGTTGGTAGCATGAAACTAGTAGTGCCACCTGGTGGCTGTTGAAGGCAGATGGAAATATTAACTTCATTTAACAGTCATTTATGGCAATATTAGGACCACATTGAGAAAATTAAAAATCCATTATTTCTAGATTAAAGTCGTAAATTTATGAAAATAAAGAAATAATATTAAGAGAATAAAGTTGCTCTGTCATAAGGAAAAAAAAATCATAATATTACAATAAAGTCATAATTTTATGAGAATAAACTCAAAATATTACAAGAATGAAGTCATAATATTATGAGAATAAAGTCATAAGTTTACAGGAAAAAAGTCACAATATTATGAGAATAAAGTTGTTATTTTACAAGTAAAAAGTCATTACGAGAATAAAGTCGTTATTTTACGAGTAAAAAGTCATTACGAGAATAAAATCATTATTTTACGAGAATAAATGTTATGGTTTGTGCCAATATGTTTTTGGTTGGACCCAAAGATGCTTACCAGATAGGTGGTCAGAAAAAGAACACAATTTATTTACAATAAATAATAAACAACAAAAGGCACACTCAAAAGGAATAGAAGAAAAAAACTAAGAGAGCTCCGTTGCAACGGGTCTGAAGCAAGGCACACGCTGACGCGGCAGGCCGGCAACTGGAACACATGAACACACTTTGAAGTGGTAGTTCCAGAGAGGAATATCAGCACACTCGCGAGCAGAGGAGACAGAGGATTTGTTACTCACAATCATGGAACACATGATCACGACAGGAGACAGGAATGAAGATTCAGGAGCAATCCGGTAACAGGTAGGAGAGCACTCTCTCCTTTTAACCTGTGCCTAATCGGTGTCATGCACATCGGGCGCGCTCCTGTGAAGGCGGAGCTGGCCAGGTGTAGACACCCAGCAAGACAGACAGGTGTAGTGTGTACTACCTTAATTTGATGTTGCATTCGTTGATAAAATGTCGGGGCACCACCTTCCTCAGCTAAGAAGGACTGCAGAAATTAACTGCTATAACGCTGATAAATACTAACGAATGGACTAACTGTAAATCAGTCTGATAACCTGAAGTGTAAATTCTGGATACAGGGATCGTAGATATTCAGTTCAAAAGGACACCGTCTAACCAGGACTTAAATCAAAATATCATTTATTAAGCAGAATTGTGGATAATGGGTAATGTACCATGAATAATAAGACAGAAGATGGGAGGTGATATGACAGAACACACAAGAAACTTATGGCAACACAGTGGTAAATAGATTGGCGATAGTGAGAGGCAGTCGAAAGGGAATAATGGGGACGCGAACGTAGAGTTAAGGGAATGAACGATTAATGGAGAGAATTTGGACGAATTGACCTACTCTTAACCTCACGGACCAACTCTTATTCAAACCCGCTTAGCGTGCCTACTTGGTTGCTGGCGTCCCGTTGTGCTCTGCTCCGAACTGACTCGAAGACGTTCCAGATGTTCGTCTGTGGCTCGATCTACTTGATGGTCTGGTGAAGGCCCAGGCACCAAGGTGACGAGCTGATGTTGAACGGGGTGTCTCTGGAACTGGTTCGGCGGTCGGTTACAGATGATGGACTGCTCCGGGTGGTTGTGAACCGGACCAAGGATCAACAGCTGGCCGCAGGGTTTGGTTCGGTTGAGTCCGTGACGGATTATTTTAGACTGATAGTACAAATTAAGAGTCTCTTCGATGGCCTGTCGAAGAAGGCTACAAAATTAGTATTACTTGCCTAAATTTACTGATGTTAAAAACAAAACGTTTGGCTAAAGAGAAAGTTAACTTTAAAGCTTACGGCAAATTATAAGAATACGTCTTCTGAAGATAATTTACGCTACTCGGAATGGCTTGGAGTAGCTCGAAGACGAAAAACTTAAAGAGCAAAACGACTGTGCAAAACTTAAGACAAAGAAGTAAGGAAAAGAACTCAGCTGAGAGTAACTAGACGTGAAAAAGAAAACAAAAGAACTACAAAAACTAAACTTAAGACAAGACAAGACTAAAAAACTAACTGAGTCACGCGCACTACACGCAGTTTTTTAAAAGTCGCTCCGGGGCGTGTCGAAAGGGCAGGCCATCGAATCACGTGAGACGGTTTGTGACGCGCGATCGCCTCAAGGAGCTGAACTAATCAATGATTCATACGAGGGGCTCATCTGCTTCTCACTATGGTCAATCACATATAATTTCAATGACAAAATTTCAATGACATTTCAATATTGTTCACAGCATGCATTAGACACTTACTATGGTTGGGTGACAACATTAAATGGTAATCATGGTACAGTTTCATCCCAACATGTATGATGATTCAATGTATAACTAATACACAAATAAAGATACAGGAATAAAGAAGGCAGGCTGTATTTGCCAAAAATGATTATCACGATTACGGTTACTTATCGATAAATGTGCCAAGTCAAGCATATTCAATCTGATGCTTAGGAAACTCTGGATGGCAGTATGGTTTTGTGGTGACAATTCAGACAAACTTTTATAAAACCGTTAAAATCACAACTTGGTCATACTTCAGGTCAGAGATACTGGGAAAACATCAATATTATGCGTACAACGAGTCCTGTAAGTTGAAAATATCAAAAGTTAAGTTTAACATAAAAGTCTGGTTATCTTGGAGTGTTTGAGGAAAAGACACACAAACATGTATCACCAGTTGCTTCAATGGATGTCCGGTTTACGACCCATCAGCATTTGCTGATGTTTGTGGATTCCTCTGGGGCATGCCATTTGTCTCTTCAGGCAGCTTTATTGTATTGAGTCCTCTTGGGGCTATCAGGAGAGAATTAGCATTGCCATGAGAAACCTAGTGAGGAGAAGGTGAGGAGAAGGCAACCTTTGATGTTGAGGTGTCTGTGTCCCTGGCTTCCCTGAAAAGAAAACATGGAGGAGATGTCTCTTGTCCAGACATCTTGTCTCTCTTCGAAATCAGATTGCATCATAGGTAAACCAGATGGTCTATAATTCAATCAGTTGGCGGGTTTACACCTCCATTTCCCTTGAGTATCACCAAAAAAGGAGGGAAAGAAGGGGTCAGTTAAAGGCCGGTTCCGCTACACAGGGGAGCCAGACAGACAAACTCTGACAATGGGGAAAAGGAAAAAGCAAAGCACAAGAGAACAGACAAATATGCAGGATCGTAACAATAAAGGTGCAATGTTAAGAGAATAAAGTAATTTTTACGAGAGTACTCTTAAAATATTAGGAGAGGAAAGTTGGAATTCTTGTTTCTGTTGTTTTAGAAGAGAGATATCAGAAGAGCAGTTAAAATAAGGGTCGTGGAGAACTTTGTCAAGCTGTACTTCGCACACATTAACCAAAGTGCCTATGTAAGGTAATTTAACCTTACATAGGCACTTTGGAATCAGCCATAAATGACAAGTAACTTTACTGTATCTCAACACCGTTCAATCAACGTTTAACATATAAACAAATACACTTAAATACCGCAAATGATGAGTTAAATACTGCATACAATGACTTAAAAACATGAAATCATGAGTTAAATACTGCAAATTCAATTCAATTTCAATTCAATTTTATTTGTATAGTGCCAAATCACAACAAAAGTTGTCTTAGGACACTTTCCATATAGAGGTGGTACAGGCCGAGCTCTATTAGCTACAGAGACCCAACAATTCCCTCATGAGCAAGCACTTGGCGACAGCAGCGAGGAAAAACTTCCTTTTAACAGGCAGAAACTTCAGGCAGAACCAGGCTCTGGGTGGGCGGCCATCTGCCTCGACCGGTTGGGTGAAAGAGGGAGAGCAAGAGAGAGAGAGAGACAGACAGACAGACAGACAGACAGACAGACAGACAGACAGACAGAAATGCAGTCAGAGAGAGAGAGAGAGAGAGAGAGAGAGAGAGAGAGAGAGAGAGATACACAGAAACAGTGACACAGTAACAATGACAGTGGATGTAATAACAGTAGTAGTAGTGATGTAATGTAATGATGAGTAAAATGCTGTACAGAATGAGTTAAATACTGCAAATGATGAGTTAAATACTGCAAATGATGAGGTAAATACTGCAAATGACAAATTAAATACTGCAAATGATGGGGTAAATACTGCAAATGATGAGTAAAATGTTGTACACAATGAGTAAAATACTGCAAATGATGAGTTAAATACTGCAAATGATGAGTTAAATACTGCAAATGATGAGGTAAATACTGCAACTGATGAGTTAAATACTGCAAAGGATAAGTTAAAAACAGCAAATGATGAATTAAATACCACAAATGATGAGGTAAATACTGCAAATGATGGGGTAAATATTGCAAATGATGTAAATATTGCAAGTGATGAGTTCAATCCTGCAAAGGATAAGTTAAATACCGCAGTTGATTAGTTAAATATCGCAAATGATTAGTTAAATATCGCAAGTGATCAGTTAAATGAGTTAAAAGGTAAATACTGCACCTGATGATGTAAATTGAAGTGAAGTGAAGACGTAAATACTTCAAATGATCAGGGAAATCCTGCAAATGATGAGTTGAATACTGCAAATGATGATTTAAATGCTGCAAATGACGAGTTGCATACTGTACCTGATGAGTTAAATCCTGTAAATGATGAGTTACATCCTGCAAATGATGATTTAAATACTGCAAATGATAAGTTAAATACTGCAAATGATGACTTAAATACTGCAAATGATGAGTTCAATCCTGCAAATGATGAGTTAAATCCTGCAAATGATGAGATGCATACTGCACCTGATGAGTTAAATCCTGTAAATGATGATGTAAATGCTTCAAATGATGAGGTAAATCCTGCAAATGATGAGTTAAATACTGCAAATGGTGAATAAAATGACAGACATGATAAGTTAAATACTGCAAATGAGTTAAATCCTGCAAATGATGAGTTAAATACTGCACCTGATGAGTTAAATCCTGGAAATGGTGAGTTAAATATTGCACCTGATGAGTTCAATCCTGCAAATGATGAGTTAAATCCTGCAAATGATGAGATAAATCCTGCAACTCATGAGTTAAATACTGTAAATGATGATGTAAATACTGCAAATGGTGAGTTAAATACTGCACCTGATGAGTTAAATCCTGGAAATGGTGAGTTAAATACTGCACCTGATGAGGTAAATCCTGCAAATGATGAGTTAAGTACAGCAAATGGTGAATAAAATGACGCACATGATGAGTTCAATCCTGCAACTGATGAGTTCAATCCTGCAAATGATGAGATAAATCCTGCAACTGATGAGTTAAATACTGTAAATGATGATGTAAATACTGCAAATGGTGAGTTAAATACTGCACTTGATGAGTTAAATCCTGGAAATGATGAGTTAAATCCTGCAAATGATGAGTTGAATACTACAAATGATGATTTAAATACTGCAAATGATGAGTTAAATCCTGCAAATGATGACTTAAATACTGGAAATGATGAGTTAAAGACAGTAAATGATGAGTTAGATAAGTTAAAAGGTAAATACTGCACCTGATGATGTAAATTCCATAAATGATTCGTTAAGTTCTGCACACAATGACTTAAATAACGCAAGTGAAGACGTAAATACTTCAAATGATGAGGTAAATCCTGTAAATGGTGAGGTAAATCCTGCAACTGATGAGTTAAGTACGGCAAATGGTGAATAAAATGACGCACATGATGAGTTAAATACTGCAAATGATGAGTTAAATACTGCAAATGATGAGATAAATACTGCAAATGATGAGTTAAATACTGTAAATGATGAGTAAAATGCTGTACAGAATGAGTTAAATACTGCAAATGATGAGTTAAATACTGCAAATGATGAGGTAAATACTGCAAATGACAAATTAAATATTGCAAATGATGGGGTAAATACTGCAAATGATGAGTAAAATGTTGTACACAATGAGTAAAATACTGCAAATGATGAGTTAAATACTGCAAATGATGAGTTAAATACTGCAAATGATGACGTAAATACTGCAACTGATGAG
This sequence comes from Chaetodon trifascialis, assembly GCF_039877785.1. NCBI lineage: Eukaryota > Metazoa > Chordata > Actinopteri > Chaetodontiformes > Chaetodontidae > Chaetodon > Chaetodon trifascialis. Next base: position 8,305,755 of record NC_092060.1, read on the forward strand.
TTAAATACTGCAAAGGATAAGTTAAAAACAGCAAATGATGAATTAAATACCACAAATGATGAGGTAAATACTGCAAATGATGTGGTAAATATTGCAAATGATGATGTAAATATTGCAAGTGATGAGTTCAATCCTGCAAAGGATAAGTTAAATACCGCAGTTGATTAGTTAAATATCGCAAATGATTAGTTAAATATCGCAAGTGATCAGTTAAATGAGTTAAAAGGTAAATACTGCACCTGATGATGTAAATTCCGCAAAAGATTCCGATTAAATACCGCAAGTGAAGACGTAAATACTTCAAATGATCAGGGAAATCCTGCAAATGATGAGTTGAATACTGCAAATGATGATTTAAATGCTGCAAATGACGAGTTGCATACTGTACCTGATGAGTTAAATCCTGTAAATGATGAGTTACATCCTGCAAATGATGATTTAAATACTGCAAATGATAAGTTAAATACTGCAAATGATGACTTAAATACTGCAAATGATGAGTTCAATCCTGCAAATGATGAGTTAAATCCTGCAAATGATGAGATGCATACTGCACCTGATGAGTTAAATCCTGTAAATGATGATGTTAATACTTCAAATGATGAGGTAAATCCTGCAAATGATGAGTTAAATACTGCACCTGATGAAGTAAATCCTGTAAATTTTGAGATAAATCCTGCAAATGATGAGTTAAATACTGCAAATGATGAGTTAAATACTGCAAATGATGCGTTAAATACTGTAAATGATGAGGTAAATACTGCAAATGACAAATTAAATACTACAAATGATGGGGTAAATACTGCAAATGACGAGTAAAATGTTGTACAAAATGAGTAAAATACTCCAAATGATGAGTTAAATACTGCAAATGATGAATTAAATACTGCAAATGATGTCTAAGAGACTGCAAATGATAAGGTGAATACTGCACACGATGAGTTAAATACTGCAAATGATGATGAAAATACTGCAAATGATGAGGTAAATCCTGCAAATGATGATTTAAATCCTGCAAATGATGAGTTAAATCCTGCAACTGATGAGATAAATACTGCAAATGATGAGTTACATACTGCAAATGATGATGTAAATACTGCAAATGACAAATCAAATACTGCAAATGATGTGGTAAATACTGCAAATGATAATGTAAATACTGCAAATGACAAATTAAATACTGCAAATCATGTGGTAAATACTGCAAATGATGTGGTAAATACTCCAAATAATAAGTAAAATGCTGCACACGATCAGTTAAATACCGCAAATGATGAGTTAAATACTGCAAATGATAATGTAAATACTGCAAATGCCAAATTAAATACTGCAAATGATGTGGTAAACACTACAAATGATGTGGTAAATACTGCAAATGATGAGTTAAATCCTGCAAATGATGAGTTAAATACTGTAAATGATGAGTAAAATGCTGTACAGAATGAGTTAAATACTGCAAATGATGAGTTAAATACTGCAAATGATGAGGTAAATACTGCAAATGACAAATTAAATACTGCAAATGATGGGGTAAATACAGCAAATGATGAACTAAGCACTGCAAATGATGAGTTAAGTACAGTAAATGATGAGATAAATCCTGCAACTGATGAGTTAAATACTGTAAATGATGATGTAAATACTGTAAGTTGTGAGTTAAATACGGCAAATGATGAGTTAAAGACAGTAAATGATGAGTTAAATACTGTAAATAATTAGTTAAATGTCGCAAGTAAATACTGCACCTGATGATGTAAATTCCATAAATGATTCGTTAAATTCTGCACACAATGACTTAAATAACGTAAGTGAAGATGTAAATACTTCAAATGATGAGGTAAATCCTGCAAATGATGAGTTAAATACTGCACCTGATGAAGTAAATCCTGTAAATTTTGAGTTAAATCCTGCAAATGATGAGGTAAATCCTGCAAATGATGAGCTAAGTACGGCAAATGGTGAATAAAATGACACACATGATGAGGTAAATACTGCAAATGATGAGTGAAATCCTGAAAATGATGAGTTAAATACTGCAAATGATGAGATAAATACTGCAAATGATGAGTTATATACTGTAAATGATGAGTTAAATACTACAAATATAATGTAAATACTGCAAATGACAAATTAAATACTGCAAATGATGGGGTAAATACTGCAAATGATGAGTAAAATGCTGTACACAATGAGTAAAATACTGCAAATGATGAGCTAAATACTGCAAATGATGAGTTAAATACTGCACATGACAAATTAAATACTGCAAATGATGGGGTAAATACTGCAAATGATGAGTAAAATGTTGTACACAATGAGTAAAATACTGCAAATGACAAAGTAAACACTGCAAATGATGTGGTAAATACTGCAAATGATGAGTAAAATACCACAAATGATGAGGTAAATACTGCAAATGATGAAGTAAATACTGCAAATGATGAGTTAAATATTGGAAATGGTGAATGAAATCTTGCAAATGATAAGTTAAATACTGCAAATGATGAGTTAAATACTGCAAATGATGTGGTAAATACGGCAAATGATGTGGTAAATACTCCAAATGATGAGTTAAATACTGCAAAGGATGAGTTAAATACAGCAAATGATGAATTAAATACTTCAAATGATGAGTAAAATGCTGCACAGGAAGAGTTAAATACTGCAAATGATGAGTAAAATACCACAAATGATGAGGTAAATACTGCAAATGATGTCTAAAAGACTGCAAATGATATTGTGAATACTGCACACGATGAGTTAAATACTGCAAATGATGATGAAAATACTTCAAATGATGAGGTAAATCCTGCAAATGATGAGTTAAATCCTGCAAATGATGAGATAAATACTGCAAATGATGAGTTAAATACTGCAAATGATGTGGTAAATACTCCAAATGATGAGTTAAATACTGCAAAGGATGAGTTAAATACAGCAAATGATGAATTAAATACTTCAAATGATGACTAAAATGCTGCACACGATGAGTTAAATACTGCAAATGATGATGTAAATACTGCAAGTGATGAGTTCAATCCTGCAAATGATGAGGTAAATCCTGGAACTGGTGAGTTAAGTACAGCAAATGGTGAATAAAATGACACACATGATGAGGTAAATACTGCAAATGATGAGTTAAATACTGCAATTGATGAGATGAATACTGCAAATGATGAGTTAAATACTGTAAATGATGAGTAAAATGCTGTACACAATGAGTAAAATACTGCAAATGATGAGTTAAATACTGCAAATAATGACTAAAATACTGCAAAAGATGAGGTAAATACTGCAACTGATGAGTTAAATACTGCAAAGGATGAGTTAAAAACAGCAAATGATGAATTAAATACCACAAATGATGAGGTAAATACTGCAAATGATGAGGTAAATACTGCAAATGATAATGTAAGTAATGCAAATGACAAATTAAATACTGCAAATGATGAAGTAAATACTGCAAATGAGAATGTAAATACTGCAAATGATGAGTAAAATACTGCTAATGGTGAGTTAAATCCTGCAAATGATGAGTTAAATACCGGAAAAGGTGAATGAAATCCTGCAAATTATGAGTTAAATACTGTAAATGATGAGTAAAATGCTGTACACAATGAGTTAAATACTGCAAATGATGAGGTAAATACTGCAAATGACAAATTAAATACTGCAAATGATGGGGTAAATACTGCAAATGATGAGTAAAATGTTGTACACAATGAGTAAAATACTGCAAATGATGAGTTAAATACTGCAAATGATGAGTTAAATACTGCAAATGATGAGGTAAATACTGCAACTGATGAGTTAAATACTGCAAAGGATAAGTTAAAAACAGCAAATGATGAATTAAATACCACAAATGATGAGGTAAATACTGCAAATGATGAGGTAAATATTGCAAATGATGATGTAAATACTGCAAGTGATGAGTTCAATCCTGCAAAGGATAAGTTAAATACCGCAGTTGATTAGTTAAATATCGCAAATGATTAATTAAATATCGCAAGTGATCAGTTAAATGAGTTAAAAGGTAAATACTGCACCTGATGATGTAAATTCCACAAATGATTCATTAAGTTCTGCACAAAATGACTTAAATACCGCAAGTGAAGACGTAAATACTTTAAATGATAAGGTAAATCCTGCAAATGATGAGTTAAATACTGCACCTTATGAATTAAATCCTGTAAACGATGACGTAAATACTCTAAATGATGAGTTAAATACTGCAAAGGATGAGTTAAATACAGCAAATGATGAATTATATACCACAAATGATGAGGTAAATGCTGCACACAATGAGTTACATACTGCAAATGATGATGTAAATACTGCAAGTGATGAGTTCAATCCTGCAAAGGATGAGTTAAATACCGCAGATGATTAGTTAAATATCGCAAATGATTAGTTAAATATCGCAAGTGATCAGTTAAATGAGTTAAAAGGTAAATACTGCACCTTATGATGTAAATTCCGCAAAAGATTCCGATTAAATACCGCAAGTGAAGACGCAAATGATGAGGTAAATACTGCACCTGATGAGTTAAATCCTGTAAATGATGATGTTAATACTTCAAGTGATGAGGTAAATCCTGCAAATGATGAGTTGAATACTGCAAATGATGAGATAAATCCTGCAACTCATGAGTTAAATACTGTAAATGATGATGTAAATACTGCAAATGGTGAGTTAAATACTGCACCTGATGAGTTAAATCCTGGAAATAGTGAGTTAAATACTGCACCTGATGAGTTAAATCCTGCAAATGATGAGGTAAATCCTGCAAATGATGAGCTAAGTACGGCAAATGGTGAATAAAATGACACACATGATGAGGTAAATACTGCAAATGATGAGTGAAATCCTGAAAATGATGAGTTAAATACTGCAAATGATGAGATAAATACTGCAAATGATGAGTTATATACTGTAAATGATGAGTTAAATACTACAAATATAATGTAAATACTGCAAATGACAAATTAAATACTGCAAATGATGGGGTAAATACTGCAAATGATGAGTAAAATGCTGTACACAATGAGTAAAATACTGCAAATGATGAGCTAAATACTGCAAATGATGAGTTAAATACTGCACATGACAAATTAAATACTGCAAATGATGGGGTAAATACTGCAAATGATGAGTAAAATGTTGTACACAATGAGTAAAATACTGCAAATGACAAAGTAAACACTGCAAATGATGTGGTAAATACTGCAAATGATGAGTAAAATACCACAAATGATGAGGTAAATACTGCAAATGATGAAGTAAATACTGCAAATGATGAGTTAAATATTGGAAATGGTGAATGAAATCTTGCAAATGATAAGTTAAATACTGCAAATGATGAGTTAAATACTGCAAATGATGTGGTAAATACGGCAAATGATGTGGTAAATACTCCAAATGATGAGTTAAATACTGCAAAGGATGAGTTAAATACAGCAAATGATGAATTAAATACTTCAAATGATGAGTAAAATGCTGCACAGGAAGAGTTAAATACTGCAAATGATGAGTAAAATACCACAAATGATGAGGTAAATACTGCAAATGATGTCTAAAAGACTGCAAATGATATTGTGAATACTGCACACGATGAGTTAAATACTGCAAATGATGATGAAAATACTTCAAATGATGAGGTAAATCCTGCAAATGATGAGTTAAATCCTGCAAATGATGAGATAAATACTGCAAATGATGAGTTAAATACTGCAAATGATGTGGTAAATACTCCAAATGATGAGTTAAATCCTGCAAATGATGAGATAAATACTGCAAATGATGAGTTAAATACTGCAAATGATGTGGTAAATACTCCAAATGATGAGTTAAATACTGCAAAGGATGAGTTAAATACAGCAAATGATGAATTAAATACTTCAAATGATGACTAAAATGCTGCACACGATGAGTTAAATACTGCAAATGATGATGTAAATACTGCAAGTGATGAGTTCAATCCTGCAAATGATGAGGTAAATCCTGGAACTGGTGAGTTAAGTACAGCAAATGGTGAATAAAATGACACACATGATGAGGTAAATACTGCAAATGATGAGTTAAATACTGCAATTGATGAGATGAATACTGCAAATGATGAGTTAAATACTGTAAATGATGAGTAAAATGCTGTACACAATGAGTAAAATACTGCAAATGATGAGTTAAATACTGCAAATAATGACTAAAATACTGCAAAAGATGAGGTAAATACTGCAACTGATGAGTTAAATACTGCAAAGGATGAGTTAAAAACAGCAAATGATGAATTAAATACCACAAATGATGAGGTAAATACTGCAAATGATGAGGTAAATACTGCAAATGATAATGTAAGTAATGCAAATGACAAATTAAATACTGCAAATGATGAAGTAAATACTGCAAATGAGAATGTAAATACTGCAAATGATGAGTAAAATACTGCTAATGGTGAGTTAAATCCTGCAAATGATGAGTTAAATACCGGAAAAGGTGAATGAAATCCTGCAAATTATGAGTTAAATACTGTAAATGATGAGTAAAATGCTGTACACAATGAGTTAAATACTGCAAATGATGAGGTAAATACTGCAAATGACAAATTAAATACTGCAAATGATGGGGTAAATACTGCAAATGATGAGTAAAATGTTGTACACAATGAGTAAAATACTGCAAATGATGAGTTAAATACTGCAAATGATGAGTTAAATACTGCAAATGATGAGGTAAATACTGCAACTGATGAGTTAAATACTGCAAAGGATAAGTTAAAAACAGCAAATGATGAATTAAATACCACAAATGATGAGGTAAATACTGCAAATGATGAGGTAAATATTGCAAATGATGATGTAAATACTGCAAGTGATGAGTTCAATCCTGCAAAGGATAAGTTAAATACCGCAGTTGATTAGTTAAATATCGCAAATGATTAATTAAATATCGCAAGTGATCAGTTAAATGAGTTAAAAGGTAAATACTGCACCTGATGATGTAAATTCCACAAATGATTCATTAAGTTCTGCACAAAATGACTTAAATACCGCAAGTGAAGACGTAAATACTTTAAATGATAAGGTAAATCCTGCAAATGATGAGTTAAATACTGCACCTTATGAATTAAATCCTGTAAACGATGACGTAAATACTCTAAATGATGAGTTAAATACTGCAAAGGATGAGTTAAATACAGCAAATGATGAATTATATACCACAAATGATGAGGTAAATGCTGCACACAATGAGTTACATACTGCAAATGATGATGTAAATACTGCAAGTGATGAGTTCAATCCTGCAAAGGATGAGTTAAATACCGCAGATGATTAGTTAAATATCGCAAATGATTAGTTAAATATCGCAAGTGATCAGTTAAATGAGTTAAAAGGTAAATACTGCACCTTATGATGTAAATTCCGCAAAAGATTCCGATTAAATACCGCAAGTGAAGACGCAAATGATGAGGTAAATACTGCACCTGATGAGTTAAATCCTGTAAATGATGATGTTAATACTTCAAGTGATGAGGTAAATCCTGCAAATGATGAGTTGAATACTGCAAATGATGAGATAAATCCTGCAACTCATGAGTTAAATACTGTAAATGATGATGTAAATACTGCAAATGGTGAGTTAAATACTGCACCTGATGAGTTAAATCCTGGAAATAGTGAGTTAAATACTGCACCTGATGAGTTAAATCCTGCAAATGATGAGGTAAATCCTGCAAATGATGAGCTAAGTACGGCAAATGGTGAATAAAATGACACACATGATGAGGTAAATACTGCAAATGATGAGTGAAATCCTGAAAATGATGAGTTAAATACTGCAAATGATGAGATAAATACTGCAAATGATGAGTTATATACTGTAAATGATGAGTTAAATACTACAAATATAATGTAAATACTGCAAATGACAAATTAAATACTGCAAATGATGGGGTAAATACTGCAAATGATGAGTAAAATGCTGTACACAATGAGTAAAATACTGCAAATGATGAGCTAAATACTGCAAATGATGAGTTAAATACTGCACATGACAAATTAAATACTGCAAATGATGGGGTAAATACTGCAAATGATGAGTAAAATGTTGTACACAATGAGTAAAATACTGCAAATGACAAAGTAAACACTGCAAATGATGTGGTAAATACTGCAAATGATGAGTAAAATACCACAAATGATGAGGTAAATACTGCAAATGATGAAGTAAATACTGCAAATGATGAGTTAAATATTGGAAATGGTGAATGAAATCTTGCAAATGATAAGTTAAATACTGCAAATGATGAGTTAAATACTGCAAATGATGTGGTAAATACGGCAAATGATGTGGTAAATACTCCAAATGATGAGTTAAATACTGCAAAGGATGAGTTAAATACAGCAAATGATGAATTAAATACTTCAAATGATGAGTAAAATGCTGCACAGGAAGAGTTAAATACTGCAAATGATGAGTAAAATACCACAAATGATGAGGTAAATACTGCAAATGATGTCTAAAAGACTGCAAATGATATTGTGAATACTGCACACGATGAGTTAAATACTGCAAATGATGATGAAAATACTTCAAATGATGAGGTAAATCCTGCAAATGATGAGTTAAATCCTGCAAATGATGAGATAAATACTGCAAATGATGAGTTAAATACTGCAAATGATGTGGTAAATACTCCAAATGATGAGTTAAATCCTGCAAATGATGAGATAAATACTGCAAATGATGAGTTAAATACTGCAAATGATGTGGTAAATACTCCAAATGATGAGTTAAATACTGCAAAGGATGAGTTAAATACAGCAAATGATGAATTAAATACTTCAAATGATGACTAAAATGCTGCACACGATGAGTTAAATACTGCAAATGATGATGTAAATACTGCAAGTGATGAGTTCAATCCTGCAAATGATGAGGTAAATCCTGGAACTGGTGAGTTAAGTACAGCAAATGGTGAATAAAATGACACACATGATGAGGTAAATACTGCAAATGATGAGTTAAATACTGCAATTGATGAGATGAATACTGCAAATGATGAGTTAAATACTGTAAATGATGAGTAAAATGCTGTACACAATGAGTAAAATACTGCAAATGATGAGTTAAATACTGCAAATAATGACTAAAATACTGCAAAAGATGAGGTAAATACTGCAACTGATGAGTTAAATACTGCAAAGGATGAGTTAAAAACAGCAAATGATGAATTAAATACCACAAATGATGAGGTAAATACTGCAAATGATGAGGTAAATACTGCAAATGATAATGTAAGTAATGCAAATGACAAATTAAATACTGCAAATGATGAAGTAAATACTGCAAATGAGAATGTAAATACTGCAAATGATGAGTAAAATACTGCTAATGGTGAGTTAAATCCTGCAAATGATGAGTTAAATACCGGAAAAGGTGAATGAAATCCTGCAAATTATGAGTTAAATACTGTAAATGATGAGTAAAATGCTGTACACAATGAGTTAAATACTGCAAATGATGAGGTAAATACTGCAAATGACAAATTAAATACTGCAAATGATGGGGTAAATACTGCAAATGATGAGTAAAATGTTGTACACAATGAGTAAAATACTGCAAATGATGAGTTAAATACTGCAAATGATGAGTTAAATACTGCAAATGATGAGGTAAATACTGCAACTGATGAGTTAAATACTGCAAAGGATAAGTTAAAAACAGCAAATGATGAATTAAATACCACAAATGATGAGGTAAATACTGCAAATGATGAGGTAAATATTGCAAATGATGATGTAAATACTGCAAGTGATGAGTTCAATCCTGCAAAGGATAAGTTAAATACCGCAGTTGATTAGTTAAATATCGCAAATGATTAATTAAATATCGCAAGTGATCAGTCAAATGAGTTAAAAGGTAAATACTGCACCTGATGATGTAAATTCCACAAATGATTCATTAAGTTCTGCACAAAATGACTTAAATACCGCAAGTGAAGACGTAAATACTTTAAATGATAAGGTAAATCCTGCAAATGATGAGTTAAATACTGCACCTTATGAATTAAATCCTGTAAACGATGACGTAAATACTCTAAATGATGAGTTAAATACTGCAAAGGATGAGTTAAATACAGCAAATGATGAATTATATACCACAAATGATGAGGTAAATGCTGCACACAATGAGTTACATACTGCAAATGATGATGTAAATACTGCAAGTGATGAGTTCAATCCTGCAAAGGATGAGTTAAATACCGCAGATGATTAGTTAAATATCGCAAATGATTAGTTAAATATCGCAAGTGATCAGTTAAATGAGTTAAAAGGTAAATACTGCACCTTATGATGTAAATTCCGCAAAAGATTCCGATTAAATACCGCAAGTGAAGACGCAAATGATGAGGTAAATACTGCACCTGATGAGTTAAATCCTGTAAATGATGATGTTAATACTTCAAGTGATGAGGTAAATCCTGCAAATGATGAGTTGAATACTGCAAATGATGAGATAAATCCTGCAACTCATGAGTTAAATACTGTAAATGATGATGTAAATACTGCAAATGGTGAGTTAAATACTGCACCTGATGAGTTAAATCCTGGAAATAGTGAGTTAAATACTGCACCTGATGAGTTAAATCCTGCAAATGATGAGGTAAATCCTGCAAATGATGAGCTAAGTACGGCAAATGGTGAATAAAATGACACACATGATGAGGTAAATACTGCAAATGATGAGTGAAATCCTGAAAATGATGAGTTAAATACTGCAAATGATGAGATAAATACTGCAAATGATGAGTTATATACTGTAAATGATGAGTTAAATACTACAAATATAATGTAAATACTGCAAATGACAAATTAAATACTGCAAATGATGGGGTAAATACTGCAAATGATGAGTAAAATGCTGTACACAATGAGTAAAATACTGCAAATGATGAGCTAAATACTGCAAATGATGAGTTAAATACTGCACATGACAAATTAAATACTGCAAATGATGGGGTAAATACTGCAAATGATGAGTAAAATGTTGTACACAATGAGTAAAATACTGCAAATGACAAAGTAAACACTGCAAATGATGTGGTAAATACTGCAAATGATGAGTAAAATACCACAAATGATGAGGTAAATACTGCAAATGATGAAGTAAATACTGCAAATGATGAGTTAAATATTGGAAATGGTGAATGAAATCTTGCAAATGATAAGTTAAATACTGCAAATGATGAGTTAAATACTGCAAATGATGTGGTAAATACGGCAAATGATGTGGTAAATACTCCAAATGATGAGTTAAATACTGCAAAGGATGAGTTAAATACAGCAAATGATGAATTAAATACTTCAAATGATGAGTAAAATGCTGCACAGGAAGAGTTAAATACTGCAAATGATGAGTAAAATACCACAAATGATGAGGTAAATACTGCAAATGATGTCTAAAAGACTGCAAATGATATTGTGAATACTGCACACGATGAGTTAAATACTGCAAATGATGATGAAAATACTTCAAATGATGAGGTAAATCCTGCAAATGATGAGTTAAATCCTGCAAATGATGAGATAAATACTGCAAATGATGAGTTAAATACTGCAAATGATGTGGTAAATACTCCAAATGATGAGTTAAATCCTGCAAATGATGAGATAAATACTGCAAATGATGAGTTAAATACTGCAAATGATGTGGTAAATACTCCAAATGATGAGTTAAATACTGCAAAGGATGAGTTAAATACAGCAAATGATGAATTAAATACTTCAAATGATGACTAAAATGCTGCACACGATGAGTTAAATACTGCAAATGATGATGTAAATACTGCAAGTGATGAGTTCAATCCTGCAAATGATGAGGTAAATCCTGGAACTGGTGAGTTAAGTACAGCAAATGGTGAATAAAATGACACACATGATGAGGTAAATACTGCAAATGATGAGTTAAATACTGCAATTGATGAGATGAATACTGCAAATGATGAGTTAAATACTGTAAATGATGAGTAAAATGCTGTACACAATGAGTAAAATACTGCAAATGATGAGTTAAATACTGCAAATAATGACTAAAATACTGCAAAAGATGAGGTAAATACTGCAACTGATGAGTTAAATACTGCAAAGGATGAGTTAAAAACAGCAAATGATGAATTAAATACCACAAATGATGAGGTAAATACTGCAAATGATGAGGTAAATACTGCAAATGATAATGTAAGTAATGCAAATGACAAATTAAATACTGCAAATGATGAAGTAAATACTGCAAATGAGAATGTAAATACTGCAAATGATGAGTAAAATACTGCTAATGGTGAGTTAAATCCTGCAAATGATGAGTTAAATACCGGAAAAGGTGAATGAAATCCTGCAAATTATGAGTTAAATACTGTAAATGATGAGTAAAATGCTGTACACAATGAGTTAAATACTGCAAATGATGAGGTAAATACTGCAAATGACAAATTAAATACTGCAAATGATGGGGTAAATACTGCAAATGATGAGTAAAATGTTGTACACAATGAGTAAAATACTGCAAATGATGAGTTAAATACTGCAAATGATGAGTTAAATACTGCAAATGATGAGGTAAATACTGCAACTGATGAGTTAAATACTGCAAAGGATAAGTTAAAAACAGCAAATGATGAATTAAATACCACAAATGATGAGGTAAATACTGCAAATGATGAGGTAAATATTGCAAATGATGATGTAAATACTGCAAGTGATGAGTTCAATCCTGCAAAGGATAAGTTAAATACCGCAGTTGATTAGTTAAATATCGCAAATGATTAATTAAATATCGCAAGTGATCAGTTAAATGAGTTAAAAGGTAAATACTGCACCTGATGATGTAAATTCCACAAATGATTCATTAAGTTCTGCACAAAATGACTTAAAGTGAAGTGAAGACGTAAATACTTTAAATGATAAGGTAAATCCTGCAAATGATGAGTTAAATACTGCACCTTATGAATTAAATCCTGTAAACGATGACGTAAATACTCTAAATGATGAGTTAAATACTGCAAAGGATGAGTTAAATACAGCAAATGATGAATTATATACCACAAATGATGAGGTAAATGCTGCACACAATGAGTTACATACTGCAAATGATGATGTAAATACTGCAAGTGATGAGTTCAATCCTGCAAAGGATGAGTTAAATACCGCAGATGATTAGTTAAATATCGCAAATGATTAGTTAAATATCGCAAGTGATCAGTTAAATGAGTTAAAAGGTAAATACTGCACCTTATGATGTAAATTCCGCAAAAGATTCCGATTAAATACCGCAAGTGAAGACGCAAATGATGAGGTAAATACTGCACCTGATGAGTTAAATCCTGTAAATGATGATGTTAATACTTCAAGTGATGAGGTAAAACCTGCAAATGATGAGTTGAATACTGCAAATGATGAGTTAAGTACAGCAAATGGTGAATAAAATGACGCACATCATGAGTTCAATCCTGCAAATGATGAGTTAAATCCTGCAAATGATGAGTTGAATGCTTCAAATGATGAGGTAAATACTGCAAATGGTGAGTTAAATACTGCACCTGGTGAGTTAAATCCTGGAAATGATGAGTTAAATCCTGCAAATGATGAGTTGAATACTGCAAATGATGAGTTAAATATTGCAAATGATGAGTTTAAGACAGTAAATGATGAGTTAAATATTGTAAATGATGATGAAAATACTTCAAATGATGAGGTAAATCCTGCACCTGATGAGTTAAATCCTGGAAATAGTGAGTTAAATACTGCACCTGATGAGTTAAATCCTGCAAATGATGAGTTGAGTACAGCAAATGGTGAATAAAATGACGCACATGATGAGTTCAATCCTGCAACTGATGAGTTAAATCCTGCAAATGATGAGTTAAATACTGCACCAGATGAGTTAAATCCTGGAAATGATGAGTTAGATCCTGCAAATGATGAGTTGAATGCTTCAAATGATGAGGTAAATAGTGCAAATGGTGAGTTAAATACTGCACCTGATGAGTTAAATCCTGGAAATGGTGAGTTAAATACTGCACCTGATGAGTTAAATCCTGCAAATGATGAGGTAAATCCTGCAAATGATGAGATAAATCCTGCAACTCATGAGTTAAATACTGCAAATGATGATGAAAATACTTCAAATGATGAGGTAAATCCTGCAAATGATGAGTTAAATCCTGGAAATGAGTTAAATCCTGCAAATGATGAGTTGAATGCTTCAAATGATGAGGTAAATACTGCAAATGGTGAGTTAAATACTGCACCTGATGAGTTAAATCCTGCAAATGATGAGGTAAATCCTGCAAATGATGAGTTGAGTACAGCAAATGGTGAATAAAATGACGCACATGATGAGTTCAATCCTGCAACTGATGAGTTAAATCCTGGAAATGATGAGTTAAATCCTGCAAATGATGAGTTGAATGCTTCAAATGATGAGGTAAATACTGCAAATGGTGAGTTAAATACTGCACCTGATGAGTTAAATCCTGCAAATGATGAGTTAAATCCTGCAAATGATGAGTTGAATACTGCAAATGATGAGTTAAATATTGCAAATGATGAGTTTAAGACAGTAAATGATGAGTTAAATACTGTAAATGATGATGAAAATACTTCAAATGATGAGGTAAATCCTGCAAATGATGAGTTAAATCCTGGAAATGATGAGTTAAATCCTGCAAATGATAAGTTGAATGCTTCAAATGATGAGGTAAATACTGCAAATGGTGAGTTAAATACTGCACCTGATGAGTTAAATCCTGGAAATGATGAGTTAAATTCTGCAAATGATGAGTTGAATACTGCAAATGATGATTTAAATACTGCAAATGATGAGTTAAATCCTGCAAATGATGAGTTAAATATTGCAAATGATGAGTTTAAGACAATAAATGATGAGTTAAATACTGCAAATGATGATGAAAATACTTCAAATGATGAGGTAAATCCTGCAAATGATGATTTAAATACTACAACTGATGAGTTAAATACTGCAAAAGATGAGGTAATTACTGCAAATAATGAGTAAAATGCTGTACATGATGAGTTAAATACTGCAAATGATGACTTAAATACTGCAAATGATGAGTTCAATCCTGCAAAAGATGAGTTAAATATCGTAGATGATCAGTTAAATATCGCAAGTGATCAGTTAAATGAGTTAAAAGGTTAATACTGCACCTGATGATGTAAATTCTGCAAAAGATTCCGATTAAATACCGCAAGTGAAGACGCAAATGATGAGGTAAATACTGCACTTGATGAGTTCAATCCTGCAAATGATGAGTTAAATCCTGCAAATGATGTGGTAAATACGGCAAATGATGTGGTAAATACTCCAAATGATGAGTTAAATACTGCAAAGGATGAGTTAAATACAGCAAATGATGAATTAAATACTTCAAATGATGAGTAAAATGCTGCACAGGAAGAGTTAAATACTGCAAATGATGAGTAAAATACCACAAATGATGAGGTAAATACTGCAAATGATGTCTAAAAGACTGCAAATGATATTGTGAAGACTGCACACGATGAGTTAAATACTGCAAATGATGATGAAAATACTTCAAATGATGAGGTAAATCCTGCAAATGATGAGTTAAATCCTGCAAATGATGAGATAAATACTGCAAATGATGAGTTAAATACTGCAAATGATGTGGTAAATACTCCAAATGAGTTAAATACTGCAAAGGATGAGTTAAATACAGCAAATGATGAATTAAATACTTCAAATGATGACTAAAATGCTGCACACGATGAGTTAAATACTGCAAATGATGATGTAAATACTGCAAGTGATGAGTTCAATCCTGCAAATGATGAGGTAAATCCTGGAACTGGTGAGTTAAGTACAGCAAATGGTGAATAAAATGACACACATGATGAGGTAAATACTGCAAATGATGAGTTAAATACTGCAATTGATGAGATGAATACTGCAAATGATGAGTTAAATACTGTAAATGATGAGTAAAATGCTGTACACAATGAGTAAAATACTGCAAATGATGAGTTAAATACTGCAAATAATGACTAAAATACTGCAAAAGATGAGGTAAATACTGCAACTGATGAGTTAAATACTGCAAAGGATGAGTTAAAAACAGCAAATGATGAATTAAATACCACAAATGATGAGGTAAATACTGCAAATGATGAGGTAAATACTGCAAATGATAATGTAAGTAATGCAAATGACAAATTAAATACTGCAAATGATGAAGTAAATACTGCAAATGAGAATGTAAATACTGCAAATGATGAGTAAAATACTGCTAATGGTGAGTTAAATCCTGCAAATGATGAGTTAAATACCGGAAAAGGTGAATGAAATCCTGCAAATTATGAGTTAAATACTGTAAATGATGAGTAAAATGCTGTACACAATGAGTTAAATACTGCAAATGATGAGGTAAATACTGCAAATGACAAATTAAATACTGCAAATGATGGGGTAAATACTGCAAATGATGAGTAAAATGTTGTACACAATGAGTAAAATACTGCAAATGATGAGTTAAATACTGCAAATGATGAGTTAAATACTGCAAATGATGAGGTAAATACTGCAAAGGATAAGTTAAAAACAGCAAATGATGAATTAAATACCACAAATGATGAGGTAAATACTGCAAATGATGAGGTAAATATTGCAAATGATGATGTAAATACTGCAAGTGATGAGTTCAATCCTGCAAAGGATAAGTTAAATACCGCAGTTGATTAGTTAAATATCGCAAATGATTAATTAAATATCGCAAGTGATCAGTTAAATGAGTTAAAAGGTAAATACTGCACCTGATGATGTAAATTCCACAAATGATTCATTAAGTTCTGCACAAAATGACTTAAAGTGAAGTGAAGACGTAAATACTTTAAATGATAAGGTAAATCCTGCAAATGATGAGTTAAATACTGCACCTTATGAATTAAATCCTGTAAACGATGACGTAAATACTCTAAATGATGAGTTAAATACTGCAAAGGATGAGTTAAATACAGCAAATGATGAATTATATACCACAAATGATGAGGTAAATGCTGCACACAATGAGTTACATACTGCAAATGATGATGTAAATACTGCAAGTGATGAGTTCAATCCTGCAAAGGATGAGTTAAATACCGCAGATGATTAGTTAAATATCGCAAATGATTAGTTAAATATCGCAAGTGATCAGTTAAATGAGTTAAAAGGTAAATACTGCACCTTATGATGTAAATTCCGCAAAAGATTCCGATTAAATACCGCAAGTGAAGACGCAAATGATGAGGTAAATACTGCACCTGATGAGTTAAATCCTGTAAATGATGATGTTAATACTTCAAGTGATGAGGTAAAACCTGCAAATGATGAGTTGAATACTGCAAATGATGAGTTAAGTACAGCAAATGGTGAATAAAATGACGCACATCATGAGTTCAATCCTGCAAATGATGAGTTAAATCCTGCAAATGATGAGTTGAATGCTTCAAATGATGAGGTAAATACTGCAAATGGTGAGTTAAATACTGCACCTGGTGAGTTAAATCCTGGAAATGATGAGTTAAATCCTGCAAATGATGAGTTGAATACTGCAAATGATGAGTTAAATATTGCAAATGATGAGTTTAAGACAGTAAATGATGAGTTAAATATTGTAAATGATGATGAAAATACTTCAAATGATGAGGTAAATCCTGCACCTGATGAGTTAAATCCTGGAAATAGTGAGTTAAATACTGCACCTGATGAGTTAAATCCTGCAAATGATGAGTTGAGTACAGCAAATGGTGAATAAAATGACGCACATGATGAGTTCAATCCTGCAACTGATGAGTTAAATCCTGCAAATGATGAGTTAAATACTGCACCAGATGAGTTAAATCCTGGAAATGATGAGTTAGATCCTGCAAATGATGAGTTGAATGCTTCAAATGATGAGGTAAATAGTGCAAATGGTGAGTTAAATACTGCACCTGATGAGTTAAATCCTGGAAATGGTGAGTTAAATACTGCACCTGATGAGTTAAATCCTGCAAATGATGAGGTAAATCCTGCAAATGATGAGATAAATCCTGCAACTCATGAGTTAAATACTGCAAATGATGATGAAAATACTTCAAATGATGAGGTAAATCCTGCAAATGATGAGTTAAATCCTGGAAATGAGTTAAATCCTGCAAATGATGAGTTGAATGCTTCAAATGATGAGGTAAATACTGCAAATGGTGAGTTAAATACTGCACCTGATGAGTTAAATCCTGCAAATGATGAGGTAAATCCTGCAAATGATGAGTTGAGTACAGCAAATGGTGAATAAAATGACGCACATGATGAGTTCAATCCTGCAACTGATGAGTTAAATCCTGGAAATGATGAGTTAAATCCTGCAAATGATGAGTTGAATGCTTCAAATGATGAGGTAAATACTGCAAATGGTGAGTTAAATACTGCACCTGATGAGTTAAATCCTGCAAATGATGAGTTAAATCCTGCAAATGATGAGTTGAATACTGCAAATGATGAGTTAAATATTGCAAATGATGAGTTTAAGACAGTAAATGATGAGTTAAATACTGTAAATGATGATGAAAATACTTCAAATGATGAGGTAAATCCTGCAAATGATGAGTTAAATCCTGGAAATGATGAGTTAAATCCTGCAAATGATAAGTTGAATGCTTCAAATGATGAGGTAAATACTGCAAATGGTGAGTTAAATACTGCACCTGATGAGTTAAATCCTGGAAATGATGAGTTAAATTCTGCAAATGATGAGTTGAATACTGCAAATGATGATTTAAATACTGCAAATGATGAGTTAAATCCTGCAAATGATGAGTTAAATATTGCAAATGATGAGTTTAAGACAATAAATGATGAGTTAAATACTGCAAATGATGATGAAAATACTTCAAATGATGAGGTAAATCCTGCAAATGATGATTTAAATACTACAACTGATGAGTTAAATACTGCAAAAGATGAGGTAATTACTGCAAATAATGAGTAAAATGCTGTACATGATGAGTTAAATACTGCAAATGATGACTTAAATACTGCAAATGATGAGTTCAATCCTGCAAAAGATGAGTTAAATATCGTAGATGATCAGTTAAATATCGCAAGTGATCAGTTAAATGAGTTAAAAGGTTAATACTGCACCTGATGATGTAAATTCTGCAAAAGATTCCGATTAAATACCGCAAGTGAAGACGCAAATGATGAGGTAAATACTGCACTTGATGAGTTCAATCCTGCAAATGATGAGTTAAATCCTGCAAATGATGTGGTAAATACGGCAAATGATGTGGTAAATACTCCAAATGATGAGTTAAATACTGCAAAGGATGAGTTAAATACAGCAAATGATGAATTAAATACTTCAAATGATGAGTAAAATGCTGCACAGGAAGAGTTAAATACTGCAAATGATGAGTAAAATACCACAAATGATGAGGTAAATACTGCAAATGATGTCTAAAAGACTGCAAATGATATTGTGAAGACTGCACACGATGAGTTAAATACTGCAAATGATGATGAAAATACTTCAAATGATGAGGTAAATCCTGCAAATGATGAGTTAAATCCTGCAAATGATGAGATAAATACTGCAAATGATGAGTTAAATACTGCAAATGATGTGGTAAATACTCCAAATGAGTTAAATACTGCAAAGGATGAGTTAAATACAGCAAATGATGAATTAAATACTTCAAATGATGACTAAAATGCTGCACACGATGAGTTAAATACTGCAAATGATGATGTAAATACTGCAAGTGATGAGTTCAATCCTGCAAATGATGAGGTAAATCCTGGAACTGGTGAGTTAAGTACAGCAAATGGTGAATAAAATGACACACATGATGAGGTAAATACTGCAAATGATGAGTTAAATACTGCAATTGATGAGATGAATACTGCAAATGATGAGTTAAATACTGTAAATGATGAGTAAAATGCTGTACACAATGAGTAAAATACTGCAAATGATGAGTTAAATACTGCAAATAATGACTAAAATACTGCAAAAGATGAGGTAAATACTGCAACTGATGAGTTAAATACTGCAAAGGATGAGTTAAAAACAGCAAATGATGAATTAAATACCACAAATGATGAGGTAAATACTGCAAATGATGAGGTAAATACTGCAAATGATAATGTAAGTAATGCAAATGACAAATTAAATACTGCAAATGATGAAGTAAATACTGCAAATGAGAATGTAAATACTGCAAATGATGAGTAAAATACTGCTAATGGTGAGTTAAATCCTGCAAATGATGAGTTAAATACCGGAAAAGGTGAATGAAATCCTGCAAATTATGAGTTAAATACTGTAAATGATGAGTAAAATGCTGTACACAATGAGTTAAATACTGCAAATGATGAGGTAAATACTGCAAATGACAAATTAAATACTGCAAATGATGGGGTAAATACTGCAAATGATGAGTAAAATGTTGTACACAATGAGTAAAATACTGCAAATGATGAGTTAAATACTGCAAATGATGAGTTAAATACTGCAAATGATGAGGTAAATACTGCAAAGGATAAGTTAAAAACAGCAAATGATGAATTAAATACCACAAATGATGAGGTAAATACTGCAAATGATGAGGTAAATATTGCAAATGATGATGTAAATACTGCAAGTGATGAGTTCAATCCTGCAAAGGATAAGTTAAATACCGCAGTTGATTAGTTAAATATCGCAAATGATTAATTAAATATCGCAAGTGATCAGTTAAATGAGTTAAAAGGTAAATACTGCACCTGATGATGTAAATTCCACAAATGATTCATTAAGTTCTGCACAAAATGACTTAAATACCGCAAGTGAAGACGTAAATACTTTAAATGATAAGGTAAATCCTGCAAATGATGAGTTAAATACTGCACCTTATGAATTAAATCCTGTAAACGATGACGTAAATACTCTAAATGATGAGTTAAATACTGCAAAGGATGAGTTAAATACAGCAAATGATGAATTATATACCACAAATGATGAGGTAAATGCTGCACACAATGAGTTACATACTGCAAATGATGATGTAAATACTGCAAGTGATGAGTTCAATCCTGCAAAGGATGAGTTAAATACCGCAGATGATTAGTTAAATATCGCAAATGATTAGTTAAATATCGCAAGTGATCAGTTAAATGAGTTAAAAGGTAAATACTGCACCTTATGATGTAAATTCCGCAAAAGATTCCGATTAAATACCGCAAGTGAAGACGCAAATGATGAGGTAAATACTGCAAATGATGAGTTAAATCCTGTAAATGATGATGTTAATACTTCAAGTGATGAGGTAAATCCTGCAAATGATGAGTTGAATACTGCAAATGATGAGTTAAGTACAGCAAATGGTGAATAAAATGACGCACATCATGAGTTCAATCCTGCAAATGATGAGTTAAATCCTGCAAATGATGAGATAAATCCTGCAATTCATGAGTTAAATAATGTAAATGATGATGTAAATACTGCAAATGGTGAGTTAAATACTGCACCTGATGAGTTAAATCCTGGAAATAGTGAGTTAAATACTGCACCTGATGAGTTAAATCCTGCAAATGATGAGGTAAATCCTGCAAATGATGAGTTAAGTACAGCAAATGGTGAATAAAATGACGCACATGATGAGTTCAATCCTGCAACTGATGAGTTAAATCCTGCAAATGATGAGTTAAATACTGCACCAGATGAGTTAAATCCTGGAAATGATGAGTTAAATCCTGCAAATGATGAGTTGAATGCTTCAAATGATGAGGTAAATACTGCAAATGGTGAGTTAAATACTGCACCTGATGAGTTAAATCCTGGAAATGATGAGTTAAATCCTGCAAATGATGAGTTGAATACTGCAAATGATGAGTTAAATATTGCAAATGATGAGTTGAATACTACAAATGATGATTTAAATACTGCAAATGATGACTTAAATACTGCAAATGATGAGTTCAATCCTGCAAAAGATGAGTTAAATATCGCAGATGATTAGTTAAATATCGCAAGTGATCAGTTAAATGAGTTAAAAGGTTAATACTGCACCTGATGATGTAAATTCCACAAATGATTCATTAAGTTCTGCACAAAATGACTTAAATACCGCAAGTGAAGACGTAAATACTTTAAATGATGAGGTAAATCCTGCAAATGATGAGTTAAATACTGCACCTTATGAATTAAATCCTGTAAACGATGACGTAAATACTCTAAATGATGAGTTAAATACTGCAAAGGATGAGTTAAATACAGCAAATGATGAATTAAATACCACAAATGATGAGGTAAATGCTGCACATGATGAGTTACATACTGCAAATGATGATGAAAATACTGCAAGTGATGAGTTCAATCCTGCAAAGGATGAGTTAAATACCGCAGATGATTAGTTAAATATCGCAAATGATTAGTTAAATATCGCAAGTGATCAGTTAAATGAGTTAAAAGGTAAATACTGCACCTGATGATGTAAATTCCGCAAAAGATTCCAATTAAATACCGCAAGTGAAGACGCAAATGATGAGGTAAATACTGCACCTGATGAGTTAAATCCTGTAAATGATGATGTTAATACTTCAAGTGATGAGTTAAATCCTGGAAATGATGAGTTAAATACTGTAAATGATGATGTAAATACTGCAAATGGTGAGTTAAATACTGCACCTGATGAGTTAAATCCTGGAAATAGTGAGTTAAATACTGCACCTGATGAGTTAAATCCTGCAAATGATGAGGTAAATCCTGCAAATGATGAGTTAAGTACAGCAAATGGTGAATAAAATGACGCACATGATGAGTTCAATCCTGCAACTGATGAGTTAAATCCTGCAAATGATGAGTTAAATACTGCACCAGATGAGTTAAATCCTGGAAATGATGAGTTAAATCCTGGAAATGATGAGTTGAATGCTTCAAATGATGAGGTAAATACTGCAAATGGTGAGTTAAATATTGCACCTGGTGAGTTAAATCCTGGAAATGATGAGTTAAATCCTGCAAATGATGAGTTGAATACTGCAAATGATGAGTTAAATATTGCAAATGATGAGTTTAAGACAGTAAATGATGAGTTAAATATTGTAAATGATGATGAAAATACTTCAAATGATGAGGTAAATCCTGCACCTGATGAGTTAAATCCTGGAAATAGTGAGTTAAATACTGCACCTGATGAGTTAAATCCTGCAAATGATGAGTTGAGTACAGCAAATGGTGAATAAAATGACGCACATGATGAGTTCAATCCTGCAACTGATGAGTTAAATCCTGCAAATGATGAGTTAAATACTGCACCAGATGAGTTAAATCCTGGAAATGATGAGTTAGATCCTGCAAATGATGAGTTGAATGCTTCAAATGATGAGGTAAATAGTGCAAATGGTGAGTTAAATACTGCACCTGATGAGTTAAATCCTGGAAATGGTGAGTTAAATACTGCACCTGATGAGTTAAATCCTGCAAATGATGAGGTAAATCCTGCAAATGATGAGATAAATCCTGCAACTCATGAGTTAAATACTGCAAATGATGATGAAAATACTTCAAATGATGAGGTAAATCCTGCAAATGATGAGTTAAATCCTGGAAATGAGTTAAATCCTGCAAATGATGAGTTGAATGCTTCAAATGATGAGGTAAATACTGCAAATGGTGAGTTAAATACTGCACCTGATGAGTTAAATCCTGCAAATGATGAGGTAAATCCTGCAAATGATGAGTTGAGTACAGCAAATGGTGAATAAAATGACGCACATGATGAGTTCAATCCTGCAACTGATGAGTTAAATCCTGGAAATGATGAGTTAAATCCTGCAAATGATGAGTTGAATGCTTCAAATGATGAGGTAAATACTGCAAATGGTGAGTTAAATACTGCACCTGATGAGTTAAATCCTGCAAATGATGAGTTAAATCCTGCAAATGATGAGTTGAATACTGCAAATGATGAGTTAAATATTGCAAATGATGAGTTTAAGACAGTAAATGATGAGTTAAATACTGTAAATGATGATGAAAATACTTCAAATGATGAGGTAAATCCTGCAAATGATGAGTTAAATCCTGGAAATGATGAGTTAAATCCTGCAAATGATAAGTTGAATGCTTCAAATGATGAGGTAAATACTGCAAATGGTGAGTTAAATACTGCACCTGATGAGTTAAATCCTGGAAATGATGAGTTAAATTCTGCAAATGATGAGTTGAATACTGCAAATGATGATTTAAATACTGCAAATGATGAGTTAAATCCTGCAAATGATGAGTTAAATATTGCAAATGATGAGTTTAAGACAATAAATGATGAGTTAAATACTGCAAATGATGATGAAAATACTTCAAATGATGAGGTAAATCCTGCAAATGATGATTTAAATACTACAACTGATGAGTTAAATACTGCAAAAGATGAGGTAATTACTGCAAATAATGAGTAAAATGCTGTACATGATGAGTTAAATACTGCAAATGATGACTTAAATACTGCAAATGATGAGTTCAATCCTGCAAAAGATGAGTTAAATATCGTAGATGATCAGTTAAATATCGCAAGTGATCAGTTAAATGAGTTAAAAGGTTAATACTGCACCTGATGATGTAAATTCTGCAAAAGATTCCGATTAAATACCGCAAGTGAAGACGCAAATGATGAGGTAAATACTGCACTTGATGAGTTCAATCCTGCAAATGATGAGTTAAATCCTGCAAATGATGAGATAAATCCTGCAACTGATGAGTTAAATACTGTAAATGATGATGTAAATACTGCAAATGGTGAGTTAAATACTGCACCTGATGAGTTAAATCCTGGAAACAGTGAGTTAAATACTGCACCTGATGAGTTAAATCCTGCAAATGATGAGGTAAATCCTGCAAATGATGAGTTAAGTACAGCAAATGGTGAATAAAATGACGCACATGATGAGTTCAATCCTGCAACTTATGAGTTAAATCCTGCAAATGATGAGTTAAATACTGCACCAGATGAGTTAAATCCTGGAAATGATGAGTTAAATCCTGCAAATGATGAGTTGAATGCTTCAAATGATGAGGTAAATACTGCAAATGGTGAGTTAAATACTGCACCTGATGAGTTAAATCCTGGAAATGATGAGTTAAATCCTGCAAATGATGAGTTGAATACTGCAAATGATGAGTTAAATATTGCAAATGATGAGTTTAAGACAGTAAATGATGAGTTAAATACTGCAAATAATGATGAAAATACTTCAAATGATGAGGTAAATCCTGCAAATGATGAGATAAATCCTGCAAATGATGAGTTGAATGCTTCAAATGATGAGGTAAATACTGCAAATGGTGAGTTAAATACTGCACCTGATGAGTTAAATCCTGGAAATGATGAGTTAAGTCCTGGAAATGATGAGTTAAATCCTGCAAATGATGAGTTGAATACTGCAAATGATGATTTAAATACTGCAAATGATGAGTTAAATCCTGCAAATGATGAGTTAAATATTGCAAATGATGAGTTTAAGACAGCAAATGATGAGTTAAATACTGCAAATGATGATGAAAATACTTCAAATGATGAGGTAAATCCTGCAAATGATGATTTAAATACTACAACTGATGAGTTAAATACTGCAAAAGATGAGGTAATTACTGCAAATAATGAGTAAAATGCTGTACATGATGAGTTAAATACTGCAAATGATGACTTAAATACTGCAAATGATGAGTTCAATCCTGCAAAAGATGAGTTAAATATCGTAGATGATCAGTTAAATATCGCAAGTGATCAGTTAAATGAGTTAAAAGGTTAATACTGCACCTGATGATGTAAATTCCACAAATGATTCATTAAGTTCTGCACAAAATGACTTAAATACCGCAAGTGAAGACGTAAATACTTTAAATGATGAGGTAAATCCTGCAAATGATGAGTTAAATACTGCACCTTATGAAATAAATCCTGTAAACAATGACGTAAATACTCTAAATGATGAGTTAAATACTGCAAAGAATGAGTTAAATACAGCAAATGATGAATTAAATACCACAAATGATGAGGTAAATGCTGCACACGATGAGTTACATACTGCAAATGATGATGTAAATACTGCAAGTGATGAGTTCAATCCTGCAAAGGATGAGTTAAATACCGCAGATGATTAGTTAAATATTGCAAATGATTAGTTAAATATTGCAAGTGATCAGTTAAATGAGTTGAAAGGTAAATACTGCACCTGATGATGTAAATTCCGCAAAAGATTCCGATTAAATACCGCAAGTGAAGACGCAAATGATGAGGTAAATACTGCAACTGATGAGTTAAATCCTGTAAATGATGATGTAAATACTGTAAGTGATGAGTTCAATCCTGCAAATGAGGAGTTCAATCCTGCAACTGATGAGTTAAATACTGCAAATGATGAGATAAATACTGCAAATGATGAGTTAAATCCTGCAAATGATGAGATAAATACTGCAACTGATGAGTTAAATACTGCAAATGATGAGTTAAATACTGTAAATGATGAGTTAAATCCTGCAAATGATGACTTAAATACTGCAAATGATGAGTTAAATACAGCAAATGATGAATTAAATACTGCAAATGACAAGTTAAATATGGCAAATGATGAGTAAAATGCTGTAAATGATGAGGTAAATACTGCAAATGACAAATTAAATACTGCAAATGATGGGGTAAATACTGCAAATGATGAGTAAAATGTTGTACACAATGAGTAAAATACTGCAAATGATGAATTAAATACCACAAATGATGAGGTAAATACTGCAAATGATAAATTAAATACTGCAAATAATGGAGTAAATACTGCAAATGATGAGTAAAATGTTGTACACAATGAGTAAAATACTGTAAATGATGAGTTAAATACTGCAAATGATGAGTTAAATCCTGCAAAGGATGAGTTAAAAACAGCAAATGATGAATTAAATACCACAAATGATGAGTAAAATGCTGTACACAATGAGTAAAATACTGCAAATGATGAGTTAAATACTGCAAATGATGAGATAAATACTGCAAATGATGAGGTAAATACTGCAAATGACGAGATAAATACTGCAAATGATGAGGTAAATACTGCAAATGACAAATTAAATACTGCAAATGATGGGGTAAATACTGCAAATGATGAGTCAAATGCTGTACACAATGAGTAAAATTCAGCAAATGATGAGTTAAATACTGCAAATGATGAGGTAAATACTGCAAATGATGAGGTAAATACTGCAAATGACAAATTAAATCCTGCAAATGATGTGGTAAATACTGCAAATGATGTGGTAAATACTCCAAATGATGAGTTAAATACTGCAAAGGATGAGTTAAATACAGCAAATGATGAATTAAATACTTCAAATGATAAGTAAAATGCTGCACACGAAGAGTTAAATACTGCAAATAATGATGTAAATACTGCAAGTGATGAGTTCAATCCTGCAAATGATGAGGTAAATCCTGGAACTGATGAGTTAAGTACGGCAAATGGTGAATAAAATGACACACATGATGAGTTAAATCCTGCAAATGATGAGTTAAATACTGCAAATGATGAGATAAATACTACAAATGATGAGTAAAATGCTGTACATGATGAGTTAAATACTGCAAATGATGACTTAAATACTGCAAATGATGAGTTCAATCCTGCAAAAGATGAGTTAAATATCGTAGATGATCAGTTAAATATCGCAAGTGATCAGTTAAATGAGTTAAAAGGTTAATACTGCACCTGATGATGTAAATTCCACAAATGATTCATTAAGTTCTGCACAAAATGACTTAAATACCGCAAGTGAAGACGTAAATACTTTAAATGATGAGGTAAACCCTGCAAATGATGAGTTAAATACTGCACCTTATGAATTAAATCCTGTAAACGATGACGTAAATACTCTAAATGATGAGTTAAATACTGCAAAGGATGAGTTAAATACAGCAAATGATGAATTAAATACCACAAATGATGAGGTACATGCTGCACACGATGAGTTACATACTGCAAATGATGATGTAAATACTGCAAGTGATGAGTTCAATCCTGCAAAGGATGAGTTAAATACCGCAGATGATTAGTTAAATATCGCAAATGATTAGTTAAATATCGCAAGTGATCAGTTAAATGAGTTAAAAGGTAAATACTGCACCTGATGATGTAAATTCCGCAAAAGATTCCGATTAAATACCGCAAGTGAAGACGCAAATGATGAGGTAAATACTGCAACTGATGAGTTAAATCCTGTAAATGATGATGTAAATACTGTAAGTGATGAGTTCAATCCTGCAAATGAGGAGTTCAATCCTGCAACTGATGAGTTAAATCCTGGAAATAGTGAGTTAAATACTGCACCTGATGAGTTAAATCCTGCAAATGATGAGGTAAATCCTGCAAATGATGAGTTGAGTACAGCAAATGGTGAATAAAATGACGCACATGATGAGTTCAATCCTGCAACTGATGAGTTAAATCCTGCAAATGATGAGTTAAATACTGCACCAAATGAGTTAAATCCTGGAAATGATGAGTTAAATCCTGCAAATGATGAGTTGAATGCTTCAAATGATGAGGTAAATACTGCAAATGGTGAGTTAAATACTGCACCTGATGAGTTAAATCCTGGAAATGGTGAGTTAAATACTGCACCTGATGAGTTAAATCCTGCAAATGATGAGGTAAATCCTGCAAATGATGAGATAAATCCTGCAACTCATGAGTTAAATACTGCAAATGATGATGAAATTACTTCAAATGATGAGGTAAATCCTGCAAATGATGAGTTAAATCCTGGAAATGATGAGTTAAATCCTGCAAATGATGAGTTGAATGCTTCAAATGATGAGGTAGATACTGCAAATGGTGAGTTAAATACTGCACCTGATGAGTTAAATCCTGGAAATGATGAGTTAAATCCTGCAAATGATGAGTTGAATACTGCAAATGATGAGTTCAATCCTGCAAGAGATGAGTTAAATATCGTAGATGATCAGTTAAATATCGCAAGTGATCAGTTAAATGAGTTAAAAGGTTAATACTGCACCTGATGATGTAAATTCCACAAATGATTCATTAAGTTCTGCAAAGTGAAGACGTAAATACTTTAAATGATGAGGTAAATCCTGCAAATGATGAGTTAAATACTGCACCTTATGAATTAAATCCTGTAAACGATGACGTAAATACTCTAAATGATGAGTTAAATACTGCAAAGGATGAGTTAAATACAGCAAATGATGAATTAAATACCACAAATGATGAGGTAAATGCTGCACACGATGAGTTACATACTGCAAATGATGATGTAAATACTGCAAGTGATGAGTTCAATCCTGCAAAGGATGAGTTAAATACCGCAGATGATTAGTTAAATATCGCAAATGATTAGTTAAATATCACAAGTGATCAGTTAAATGAGTTAAAAGGTAAATACTGCACCTGATGATGTAAATTCCGCAAAAGATTCCGATTAAATACCGCAAGTGAAGACGCAAATGATGAGGTAAATACTGCAACTGATGAGTTAAATCCTGTAAATGATGATGTAAATACTGTAAGTGATGAGTTCAATCCTGCAAATGAGGAGTTCAATCCTGCAACTGATGAGTTAAATCCTGGAAATAGTGAGTTAAATACTGCACCTGATGAGTTAAATCCTGCAAATGATGAGGTAAATCCTGCAAATGATGAGTTGAGTACAGCAAATGGTGAATAAAATGACGCACATGATGAGTTCAATCCTGCAACTGATGAGTTAAATCCTGCAAATGATGAGTTAAATACTGCACCAGATGAGTTAAATCCTGGAAATGATGAGTTAAATCCTGCAAATGATGAGTTGAATGCTTCAAATGATGAGGTAAATACTGCAAATGGTGAGTTAAATACTGCACCTGATGAGTTAAATCCTGGAAATGGTGAGTTAAATACTGCACCTGATGAGTTAAATCCTGCAAATGATGAGGTAAATCCTGCAAATGATGAGATAAATCCTGCAACTCATGAGTTAAATACTGCAAATGATGATGAAATTACTTCAAATGATGAGGTAAATCCTGCAAATGATGAGTTAAATCCTGGAAATGATGAGTTAAATCCTGCAAATGATGAGTTGAATGCTTCAAATGATGAGGTAAATACTGCAAATGGTGAGTTAAATACTGCACCTGATGAGTTAAATCCTGGAAATGATGAGTTAAATCCTGCAAATGATGAGTTAAATACTGCAAATGATGAGTTCAATCCTGCAAGAGATGAGTTAAATATCGTAGATGATCAGTTAAATATCGCAAGTGATCAGTTAAATGAGTTAAAAGGTTAATACTGCACCTGATGATGTAAATTCCACAAATGATTCATTAAGTTCTGCAAAGTGAAGACGTAAATACTTTAAATGATGAGGTAAATCCTGCAAATGATGAGTTAAATACTGCACCTTATGAATTAAATCCTGTAAACGATGACGTAAATACTCTAAATGATGAGTTAAATACTGCAAAGGATGAGTTAAATACAGCAAATGATGAATTAAATACCACAAATGATGAGGTAAATGCTGCACACGATGAGTTACATACTGCAAATGATGATGTAAATACTGCAAGTGATGAGTTCAATCCTGCAAAGGATGAGTTAAATACCGCAGATGATTAGTTAAATATCGCAAATGATTAGTTAAATATCGCAAGTGATCAGTTAAATGAGTTAAAAGGTAAATACTGCACCTTATGATGTAAATTCCGCAAAAGATTCCGATTAAATACCGCAAGTGAAGACGCAAATGATGAGGTAAATACTGCACCTGATGAGTTAAATCCTGTAAATGATGATGTTAATACTTCAAGTGATGAGGTAAATCCTGCAAATGATGAGTTGAATACTGCAAATGATGAGTTAAGTACAGCAAATGGTGAATAAAATGACGCACATCATGAGTTCAATCCTGCAAATGATGAGTTAAATCCTGCAAATGATGAGATAAATCCTGCAACTCATGAGTTAAATACTGTAAATGATGATGTAAATACTGC
This sequence comes from Chaetodon trifascialis, assembly GCF_039877785.1. NCBI lineage: Eukaryota > Metazoa > Chordata > Actinopteri > Chaetodontiformes > Chaetodontidae > Chaetodon > Chaetodon trifascialis. The sequence continues at coordinate 8,336,841 of NC_092060.1, forward strand.
AAATGGTGAGTTAAATACTGCACCTGATGAGTTAAATCCTGGAAATAGTGAGTTAAATACTGCACCTGATGAGTTAAATCCTGCAAATGATGAGGTAAATCCTGCAAATGATGAGTTAAGTACAGCAAATGGTGAATAAAATGACGCACATGATGAGTTAAATACTGCACCAGATGAGTTAAATCCTGGAAATGATGAGTTAAATCCTGCAAATGATGAGTTGAATGCTTCAAATGATGAGGTAAATACTGCAAATGGTGAGTTAAATACTGCACCTGATGAGTTAAATCCTGGAAATGATGAGTTAAATCCTGCAAATGATGAGTTGAATACTGCAAATGATGAGTTAAATATTGCAAATGATGAGTTTAAGACAGTAAATGATGAGTTAAATACCGTAAATGATGATGAAAATACTTCAAATGATGAGGTAAATCCTGCAAATGATGAGTTAAATCCTGGAAATGATGAGTTAAATCCTGCAAATGATGAGTTGAATGCTTCAAATGATGAGGTAAATACTGCAAATGGTGAGTTAAATACTGCACCTGATGAGTTAAATCCTGGAAATGATGAGTTAAATCCTGCAAATGATGAGTTGAATACTGCAAATGATGATTTAAATACTGCAAATGATGAGTTAAATACCACAAATGATGAGGTAAATGCTGCACACGATGAGTTACATACTGCAAATGATGATGTAAATACTGCAAGTGATGAGTTCAATCCTGCAAAGGATGAGTTAAATACCGCAGATGATTAGTTAAATATTGCAAATGATTAGTTAAATATTGCAAGTGATCAGTTAAATGAGTTGAAAGGTAAATACTGCACCTGATGATGTAAATTCCGCAAAAGATTCCGATTAAATACCGCAAGTGAAGACGCAAATGATGAGGTAAATACTGCAACTGATGAGTTAAATCCTGTAAATGATGATGTAAATACTGTAAGTGATGAGTTCAATCCTGCAAATGAGGAGTTCAATCCTGCAACTGATGAGTTAAATACTGCAAATGATGAGATAAATACTGCAAATGATGAGTTAAATCCTGCAAATGATGAGATAAATACTGCAACTGATGAGTTAAATACTGCAAATGATGAGTTAAATACTGTAAATGATGAGTTAAATCCTGCAAATGATGACTTAAATACTGCAAATGATGAGTTAAATACTGCAAATGATGACTTAAATACTGCAAATGATGAATTAAATACTGTAAATGATGAGTAAAAGGCTGTACACAATTAGTAAAATACGGCAAATGATGAGTTAAAAACTGCAAATGATGAATTAAATACCACAAATGATGAGTAAAATGCTGTACACAATGAGTAAAATACAGCAAATGATGAGTTAAATACTGCAAATGATGAGTTAAATACTGTAAATGATGAGTTGAAAACAGCAAATGATGAATTAAATACTGCAAATGACAAGTTAAATATGGCAAATGATGAGTAAAATGCTGCAAATGATGAGGTAAATACTGCAAATGACAAATTAAATACTGCAAATGATGGGGTAAATACTGCAAATGATGAGTAAAATGTTGTACACAATGAGTAAAATACTGCAAATGATGAATTAAATACCACAAATGATGAGGTAAATACTGCAAATGATAAATTAAATACTGCAAATAATGGAGTAAATACTGCAAATGATGAGTAAAATGTTGTACACAATGAGTAAAATACTGTAAATGATGAGTTAAATACTGCAAATGATGAGTTAAATCCTGCAAAGGATGAGTTAAAAACAGCAAATGATGAATTAAATACCACAAATGATGAGTAAAATGCTGTACACAATGAGTAAAATACTGCAAATGATGAGTTAAATACTGCAAATGATGAGATAAATACTGCAAATGATGAGGTAAATACTGCAAATGACGAGATAAATACTGCAAATGATGAGGTAAATACTGCAAATGACAAATTAAATACTGCAAATGATGGGGTAAATACTGCAAATGATGAGTCAAATGCTGTACACAATGAGTAAAATTCAGCAAATGATGAGTTAAATACTGCAAATGATGAGTTAAATACTGCAAATGATGAGGTAAATACTGCAAATGACGAATTAAACCCTGCAAATGATGTGGTAAATACTGCAAATGATGTGGTAAATACTCCAAATGATGAGTTAAATACTGCAAAGGATGAGTTAAATACAGCAAATGATGAATTAAATACTTCAAATGATAAGTAAAATGCTGCACACGAAGAGTTAAATACTGCAAATAATGATGTAAATACTGCAAGTGATGAGTTCAATCCTGCAAATGATGAGGTAAATCCTGGAACTGATGAGTTAAGTACGGCAAATGGTGAATAAAATGACACACATGATGAGTTAAATCCTGCAAATGATGAGTTAAATACTGCAAATGATGAGATAAATACTACAAATGATGAGTAAAATGCTGTACATGATGAGTTACATACTGCAAATGATGATGTAAATACTGCAAGTGATGAGTTCAATCCTGCAAAGGATGAGTTAAATACCGCAGATGATTAGTTAAATATCGCAAATGATTAGTTAAATATCGCAAGTGATCAGTTAAATGAGTTAAAAGGTAAATACTGCACCTTATGATGTAAATTCCGCAAAAGATTCCGATTAAATACCGCAAGTGAAGACGCAAATGATGAGGTAAATACTGCACCTGATGAGTTAAATCCTGTAAATGATGATGTAAATACTGTAAGTGATGAGTTCAATCCTGCAAATGATGAGTTGAATACTGCAAATGATGAGTTAAGTACAGCAAATGGTGAATAAAATGACGCACATCATGAGTTCAATCCTGCAAATGATGAGTTAAATCCTGCAAATGATGAGATAAATCCTGCAACTCATGAGTTAAATACTGTAAATGATGATGTAAATACTGCAAATGGTGAGTTAAATACTGCACCTGATGAGTTAAATCCTGGAAATGATGAGTTAAATCCTGCAAATGATGAGTTGAATACTGCAAATGATGAGTTAAATATTGCAAATGATGAGTTTAAGACAGTAAATGATGAGTTAAATACCGTAAATGATGATGAAAATACTTCAAATGATGAGGTAAATCCTGCAAATGATGAGTTAAATCCTGGAAATGATGAGTTAAATCCTGCAAATGATGAGTTGAATGCTTCAAATGATGAGGTAAATACTGCAAATGGTGAGTTAAATACTGCACCTGATGAGTTAAATCCTGGAAATGATGAGTTAAATCCTGCAAATGATGAGTTGAATACTGCAAATGATGATTTAAATACTGCAAATGATGAGTTAAATCCTGCAAATGATGAGTTAAATATTGCAAATGATGAGTTTAAGACAGTAAATGATGAGTTAAATACTGCAAATGATGATGAAAATACTTCAAATGATGAGGTAAATCCTGCAAATGATGATTTAAATACTACAACTGATGAGTTAAATACTGCAAAAGATGAGGTAATTACTGCAAATAATGAGTAAAATGCTGTACATGATGAGTTAAATACTGCAAATGATGAGTTAAATCCTGAAAATGATGAGTTAAATCCTGCAAATGATGACTTAAATACTGCAAATGATGAGTTAAATACTGCAAATGATGACTTAAATACTGCAAATGATGAATTAAATACTGTAAATGATGAGTAAAAGGCTGTACACAATTAGTAAAATACTGCAAATGATGAGTTAAAAACTGCAAATGATGAGTTAAATATTGCAAATGATGAGGTAAATACTGCAAATGACAAATTAAATACTGCAAATGATGGGGTAAATACTGCAAATGATGAGTAAAATGTTGTACACAATGAGTAAAATACTGCAAATGATGAGTTAAATACTGCAAATGACAAGTTAAATACGGCAAATGATGAGTTAAAAACAGCAAATGATGAATTAAATACCACAAATGATGAGTAAAATGCTGTACACAATGAGTAAAATACAGCAAATGATGAGTTAAATACTGCAAATGATGAGTTAAATACTGCAAATGATGAGGTAAATACTGCAAATGACAAATTAAATCCTGCAAATGATGTGGTAAATACTCCAAATGATGAGTTAAATACTGTAAATGATGAGTTAAAAACAGCAAATGATGAATTAAATACTGCAAATGACAAGTTAAATATGGCAAATGATGAGTAAAATGCTGCAAATGATGAGGTAAATACTGCAAATGACAAATTAAATACTGCAAATGATGGGGTAAATACTGCAAATGATGAGTAAAATGTTGTACACAATGAGTAAAATACTGCAAATGATGAATTAAATACCACAAATGATGAGGTAAATACTGCAAATGATAAATTAAATACTGCAAATAATGGAGTAAATACTGCAAATGATGAGTAAAATGTTGTACACAATGAGTAAAATACTGTAAATGATGAGTTAAATACTGCAAATGATGAGTTAAATCCTGCAAAGGATTAGTTAAAAACAGCAAATGATGAATTAAATACCACAAATGATGAGTAAAATGCTGTACACAATGAGTAAAATACTGCAAATGATGAGTTAAATACTGCAAATGATGAGATAAATACTGCAAATGATGAGGTAAATACTGCAAATGATGAGATAAATACTGCAAATGATGAGGTAAATACTGCAAATGATGAGATAAATACTGCAAATGATGAGGTAAATACTGCAAATGACAAATTAAATACTGCAAATGATGGGGTAAATACTGCAAATGATGAGTCAAATGCTGTACACAATGAGTAAAATACAGCAAATGATGAGTTAAATACTGCAAATGATGAGTTAAATACTGCAAATGATGAGGTAAATACTGCAAATGACAAATTAAATCCTGCAAATGATGTGGTAAATACTGCAAATGATGTGGTAAATACTCCAAATGATGAGTTAAATACTGCAAAGGATGAGTTAAATACAGCAAATGATGAATTAAATACTTCAAATGATAAGTAAAATGCTGCACACGAAGAGTTAAATACTGCAAATAATGATGTAAATACTGCAAGTGATGAGTTCAATCCTGCAAATGATGAGGTAAATCCTGGAACTGATGAGTTAAGTACGGCAAATGGTGAATAAAATGACACACATGATGAGTTAAATCCTGCAAATGATGAGTTAAATACTGCAAATGATGAGATAAATACTGCAAATGAGTTAAAGACTGTAAATGATGAGTAAAATGCTCTACACAATGAGTAAACTGCAAATGATGAGTAAAATGTTGTTTACAATGAGTAAAATACTGCAAATGATGAGTTAAATACTGCAAATGATGAGGTAAATCCTGCAACTGATGAGTTAAGTACGGCAAATGGTGAATAAAATGACACACATGATGAAGTAAATACTGCAAATGATGAGTTAAATACTGCAAATGATGAGATAAATACTACAAATGATGAGTAAAATGCTGTACATGATGAGTTAAATACTGCAAATGATGACTTAAATACTGCAAATGATGAGTTCAATCCTGCAAAAGATGAGTTAAATATCGTAGATGATCAGTTAAATATCGCAAGTGATCAGTTAAATGAGTTAAAAGGTTAATACTGCACCTGATGATGTAAATTCCACAAATGATTCATTAAGTTCTGCACAAAATGACTTAAATACCGCAAGTGAAGACGTAAATACTTTAAATGATGAGGTAAATCCTGCAAATGATGAGTTAAATACTGCACCTTATGAATTAAATCCTGTAAACGATGACGTAAATACTCTAAATGATGAGTTAAATACTGCAAAGGATGAGTTAAATACAGCAAATGATGAATTAAATACCACAAATGATGAGGTAAATGCTGCACACGATGAGTTACATACTGCAAATGATGATGTAAATACTGCAAGTGATGAGTTCAATCCTGCAAAGGATGAGTTAAATACCGCAGATGATTAGTTAAATATCGCAAATGATTAGTTAAATATCGCAAGTGATCAGTTAAATGAGTTAAAAGGTAAATACTGCACCTGATGATGTAAATTCCGCAAAAGATTCCGATTAAATACCGCAAGTGAAGACGCAAATGATGAGGTAAATACTGCAACTGATGAGTTAAATCCTGTAAATGATGATGTAAATACTGTAAGTGATGAGTTCAATCCTGCAAATGAGGAGTTCAATCCTGCAACTGATGAGTTAAATCCTGGAAATAGTGAGTTAAATACTGCACCTGATGAGTTAAATCCTGCAAATGATGAGGTAAATCCTGCAAATGATGAGTTGAGTACAGCAAATGGTGAATAAAATGACGCACATGATGAGTTCAATCCTGCAACTGATGAGTTAAATCCTGCAAATGATGAGTTAAATACTGCACCAGATGAGTTAAATCCTGGAAATGATGAGTTAAATCCTGCAAATGATGAGTTGAATGCTTCAAATGATGAGGTAAATACTGCAAATGGTGAGTTAAATACTGCACCTGATGAGTTAAATCCTGGAAATGGTGAGTTAAATACTGCACCTGATGAGTTAAATCCTGCAAATGATGAGGTAAATCCTGCAAATGATGAGATAAATCCTGCAACTCATGAGTTAAATACTGCAAATGATGATGAAATTACTTCAAATGATGAGGTAAATCCTGCAAATGATGAGTTAAATCCTGGAAATGATGAGTTAAATCCTGCAAATGATGAGTTGAATGCTTCAAATGATGAGGTAGATACTGCAAATGGTGAGTTAAATACTGCACCTGATGAGTTAAATCCTGGAAATGATGAGTTAAATCCTGCAAATGATGAGTTGAATACTGCAAATGATGAGTTCAATCCTGCAAGAGATGAGTTAAATATCGTAGATGATCAGTTAAATATCGCAAGTGATCAGTTAAATGAGTTAAAAGGTTAATACTGCACCTGATGATGTAAATTCCACAAATGATTCATTAAGTTCTGCAAAGTGAAGACGTAAATACTTTAAATGATGAGGTAAATCCTGCAAATGATGAGTTAAATACTGCACCTTATGAATTAAATCCTGTAAACGATGACGTAAATACTCTAAATGATGAGTTAAATACTGCAAAGGATGAGTTAAATACAGCAAATGATGAATTAAATACCACAAATGATGAGGTAAATGCTGCACACGATGAGTTACATACTGCAAATGATGATGTAAATACTGCAAGTGATGAGTTCAATCCTGCAAAGGATGAGTTAAATACCGCAGATGATTAGTTAAATATCGCAAATGATTAGTTAAATATCGCAAGTGATCAGTTAAATGAGTTAAAAGGTAAATACTGCACCTGATGATGTAAATTCCGCAAAAGATTCCGATTAAATACCGCAAGTGAAGACGCAAATGATGAGGTAAATACTGCAACTGATGAGTTAAATCCTGTAAATGATGATGTAAATACTGTAAGTGATGAGTTCAATCCTGCAAATGAGGAGTTCAATCCTGCAACTGATGAGTTAAATCCTGGAAATAGTGAGTTAAATACTGCACCTGATGAGTTAAATCCTGCAAATGATGAGGTAAATCCTGCAAATGATGAGTTGAGTACAGCAAATGGTGAATAAAATGACGCACATGATGAGTTCAATCCTGCAACTGATGAGTTAAATCCTGCAAATGATGAGTTAAATACTGCACCAGATGAGTTAAATCCTGGAAATGATGAGTTAAATCCTGCAAATGATGAGTTGAATGCTTCAAATGATGAGGTAAATACTGCAAATGGTGAGTTAAATACTGCACCTGATGAGTTAAATCCTGGAAATGGTGAGTTAAATACTGCACCTGATGAGTTAAATCCTGCAAATGATGAGGTAAATCCTGCAAATGATGAGATAAATCCTGCAACTCATGAGTTAAATACTGCAAATGATGATGAAATTACTTCAAATGATGAGGTAAATCCTGCAAATGATGAGTTAAATCCTGGAAATGATGAGTTAAATCCTGCAAATGATGAGTTGAATGCTTCAAATGATGAGGTAGATACTGCAAATGGTGAGTTAAATACTGCACCTGATGAGTTAAATCCTGGAAATGATGAGTTAAATCCTGCAAATGATGAGTTGAATACTGCAAATGATGAGTTCAATCCTGCAAGAGATGAGTTAAATATCGTAGATGATCAGTTAAATATCGCAAGTGATCAGTTAAATGAGTTAAAAGGTTAATACTGCACCTGATGATGTAAATTCCACAAATGATTCATTAAGTTCTGCAAAGTGAAGACGTAAATACTTTAAATGATGAGGTAAATCCTGCAAATGATGAGTTAAATACTGCACCTTATGAATTAAATCCTGTAAACGATGACGTAAATACTCTAAATGATGAGTTAAATACTGCAAAGGATGAGTTAAATACAGCAAATGATGAATTAAATACCACAAATGATGAGGTAAATGCTGCACACGATGAGTTACATACTGCAAATGATGATGTAAATACTGCAAGTGATGAGTTCAATCCTGCAAAGGATGAGTTAAATACCGCAGATGATTAGTTAAATATCGCAAATGATTAGTTAAATATCGCAAGTGATCAGTTAAATGAGTTAAAAGGTAAATACTGCACCTGATGATGTAAATTCCGCAAAAGATTCCGATTAAATACCGCAAGTGAAGACGCAAATGATGAGGTAAATACTGCAACTGATGAGTTAAATCCTGTAAATGATGATGTAAATACTGTAAGTGATGAGTTCAATCCTGCAAATGAGGAGTTCAATCCTGCAACTGATGAGTTAAATCCTGGAAATAGTGAGTTAAATACTGCACCTGATGAGTTAAATCCTGCAAATGATGAGGTAAATCCTGCAAATGATGAGTTGAGTACAGCAAATGGTGAATAAAATGACGCACATGATGAGTTCAATCCTGCAACTGATGAGTTAAATCCTGCAAATGATGAGTTAAATACTGCACCAGATGAGTTAAATCCTGGAAATGATGAGTTAAATCCTGCAAATGATGAGTTGAATGCTTCAAATGATGAGGTAAATACTGCAAATGGTGAGTTAAATACTGCACCTGATGAGTTAAATCCTGGAAATGGTGAGTTAAATACTGCACCTGATGAGTTAAATCCTGCAAATGATGAGGTAAATCCTGCAAATGATGAGATAAATCCTGCAACTCATGAGTTAAATACTGCAAATGATGATGAAATTACTTCAAATGATGAGGTAAATCCTGCAAATGATGAGTTAAATCCTGGAAATGATGAGTTAAATCCTGCAAATGATGAGTTGAATGCTTCAAATGATGAGGTAGATACTGCAAATGGTGAGTTAAATACTGCACCTGATGAGTTAAATCCTGGAAATGATGAGTTAAATCCTGCAAATGATGAGTTGAATACTGCAAATGATGAGTTCAATCCTGCAAGAGATGAGTTAAATATCGTAGATGATCAGTTAAATATCGCAAGTGATCAGTTAAATGAGTTAAAAGGTTAATACTGCACCTGATGATGTAAATTCCACAAATGATTCATTAAGTTCTGCAAAGTGAAGACGTAAATACTTTAAATGATGAGGTAAATCCTGCAAATGATGAGTTAAATACTGCACCTTATGAATTAAATCCTGTAAACGATGACGTAAATACTCTAAATGATGAGTTAAATACTGCAAAGGATGAGTTAAATACAGCAAATGATGAATTAAATACCACAAATGATGAGGTAAATGCTGCACACGATGAGTTACATACTGCAAATGATGATGTAAATACTGCAAGTGATGAGTTCAATCCTGCAAAGGATGAGTTAAATACCGCAGATGATTAGTTAAATATCGCAAATGATTAGTTAAATATCGCAAGTGATCAGTTAAATGAGTTAAAAGGTAAATACTGCACCTTATGATGTAAATTCCGCAAAAGATTCCGATTAAATACCGCAAGTGAAGACGCAAATGATGAGGTAAATACTGCAAATGACAAGTTAAATACGGCAAATGATGAGTTAAAAACAGCAAATGATGAATTAAATACCACAAATGATGAGTAAAATGCTGTACACAATGAGTAAAATACAGCAAATGATGAGTTAAATACTGCAAATGATGATTTAAATACTGCAAATGATGATTTAAATACTGCAAATGATGAGTTAAATCCTGCAATTGATGAGTTAAATATTGCAAATGATGAGTTTAAGACAGCAAATGATGAGTTAAATACTGCAAATGATGATGAAAATACTTCAAATGATGAGGTAAATCCTGCAAATGATGATTTAAATACTACAACTGATGAGTTAAATACTGCAAAAGATGAGGTAATTACTGCAAATAATGAGTAAAATGCTGTACATGATGAGTTAAATACTGCAAATGATGACTTAAATACTGCAAATGATGAGTTCAATCCTGCAAAAGATGAGTTAAATATCATAGATGATCAGTTAAATATCGCAAGTGATCAGTTAAATGAGTTAAAAGGTTAATACTGCACCTGATGATGTAAATTCCACAAATGATTCATTAAGTTCTGCACAAAATGACTTAAATACCGCAAGTGAAGACGTAAATACTTTAAATGATGAGGTAAATCCTGCAAATGATGAGTTAAATACTGCACCTTATGAAATAAATCCTGTAAACGATGACGTAAATACTCTAAATGATGAGTTAAATACTGCAAAGGATGAGTTAAATACAGCAAATGATGAATTAAATACCACAAATGATGAGGTAAATGCTGCACACAATGAGTTACATACTGCAAATGATGATGTAAATACTGCAAGTGATGAGTTCAGTCCTGCAAAGGATGAGTTAAATACCGCAGATGATTAGTTAAATATCGCAAATGATTAGTTAAATATTGCAAGTGATCAGTTAAATGAGTTGAAAGGTAAATACTGCACCTGATGATGTAAATTCCGCAAAAGATTCCGATTAAATACAGCAAGTGAAGACGCAAATGATGAGGTAAATACTGCAACTGATGAGTTAAATCCTGTAAATGATGATGTAAATACTGTAAGTGATGAGTTCAATCCTGCAAATGAGGAGTTCAATCATGCAACTGATGAGTTAAATACTGCAAATGATGAGATAAATACTGCAAATGATGAGTTAAATCCTGCAAATGATGAGATAAATACTGCAAATGATGAGTTAAATACTGCAAATGATGAGTTAAATACTGTAAATGATGAGTTAAATCCTGCAAATGATGACTTAAATACTGCAAATGATGAGTTAAATACTGCAAATGATGACTTAAATACTGCAAATGATGAATTAAATACTGTAAATGATGAGTAAAAGGCTGTACACAATTAGTAAAATACTGCAAATGATGAGTTAAAAACTGCAAATGATGAGTTAAATACTGCAAATGATGAGGTAAATACTGCAAATGACAAATTAAATACTGCAAATGATGGGGTAAATACTGCAAATGATGAGTAAAATGTTGTACACAATGAGTAAAATACTGCAAATGATGAGGTAAATACTGCAAATGACAAATTAAATCCTGCAAATGATGTGGTAAATACTGCAAATGATGAGTTAAATACTGTAAATGATGAGTTAAAAACAGCAAATGATGAATTAAATACTGCAAATGACAAGTTAAATATGGCAAATGATGAGTAAAATGCTGCAAATGATGAGGTAAATACTGCAAATGACAAATTAAATACTGCAAATGATGGGGTAAATATTGCAAATGATGAGTAAAATGTTGTACACAATGAGTAAAATACTGCAAATGATGAGTAAAATGTTGTACACAATGAATAAAATACTGCAAATGATGAATTAAATACCACAAATGATGAGGTAAATACTGCAAATGATAAATTAAATACTGCAAATAATGGAGTAAATACTGCAAATGATGAGTAAAATGTTGTACACAATGAGTAAAATACTGTAAATGATGAGTTAAATCCTGCAAAGGATGAGTTAAAAACAGCAAATGATGAATTAAATACCACAAATGATGAGTAAAATACTGCAAATGATAAATTAAATACTGCAAATAATGGAGTAAATACTGCAAATGATGAGTAAAATGTTGTACACAATGAGTAAAATACTGCAAATGATGAGTTAAATACTGCAAATGATGAGATAAATACTGCAAATGATGAGGTAAATACTGCAAATGATGAGATAAATACTGCAAATGACAAATTAAATACTGCAAATGATGGGGTAAATACTGCAAATGATGAGTCAAATGCTGTACACAATGAGTAAAATACAGCAAATGATGAGTTAAATACTGCAAATGATGAGTTAAATACTGCAAATGATGTGGTAAATACTGCAAATGATGTGGTAAATACTCCAAATGATGAGTTAAATACTGCAAAGGATGAGTTAAATACAGCAAATGATGAATTAAATACTTCAAATGATAAGTAAAATGCTGCACACGAAGAGTTAAATACTGCAAATAATGATGTAAATACTGCAAGTGATGAGTTCAATCCTGCAAATGATGAGGTAAATCCTGGAACTGATGAGTTAAGTACGGCAAATGGTGAATAAAATGACACACATGATGAGTTAAATCCTGCAAATGATGAGTTAAATACTGCAAATGATGAGATAAATACTGCAAATGAGTTAAAGACTGTAAATGATGAGTAAAATGCTCTACACAATGAGTAAACTGCAAATGATGAGTAAAATGTTGTTTACAATGAGTAAAATACTGCAAATGATGAGTTAAATACTGCAAATGATGAGGTAAATCCTGCAACTGATGAGTTAAGTACGGCAAATGGTGAATAAAATGACACACATGATGAAGTAAATACTGCAAATGATGAGTTAAATACTGCAAATGATGAGATAAATACTACAAATGATGAGTTAAATACTGTAAATGATGAGTTAAAAACAGCAAATGATGAATTAAATACTGCAAATGACAAGTTAAATACGGCAAATGATGAGTAAAATCCTGCAAACAATGAGTAAAATACTGCAAATGATGAGTTAAATACTGCAAATGATGAGATAAATACTGCACCTGATGATGTAAATTCCATAAACGATTCGTTAAGTTCTGCACACAATGACTTCAATAACGCAAGTGAAGACGTAAATACTTAAAATGATGAGGTAAATCCTGCAAATGATGAGTTGTATACTGCACTTGATGAGGTAAATCCTGTAAATTTTGAGTTAAAACCTGCAAATGATGAGGTAAATCCTGCAACTGATGATGTAAAGACTGCAAATGATGAGTAAAATGCTGTGCACGATGACTAAAATACTGCAAATGATGAGTTAAATACTGCAAATGATGACTTAAATACAGCAAATGATAAATTAAATACCACAAATGATGAGGTAAATACTGCAAATGATGAGGTAAATACTGCAAATGATGACTTATATACTTCAAATGATGAGTAAAAACAAATGATTAAATTTCGCAAATGGTGAATTAAATAACGCAAATCATTAGGTCGTAATATCGTAGATGATCAGTTATATTGCCAATGATGAGTTACATACTGCACACGAAGAATTAAATACTGTACATGATGAGTTAAATGCTGCACACGAAGAGTTAAATACTGTAAATGATGAGCTACATACTGCACACGAAGAATTAAATACTGTACATGATGAGTTAAATGCTGCACACGAAGAGTTAAATACTGTAAATGATGAGCTACATACTGCACACGAAGAATTAAATACTGTACATGATGAGTTAAATGCTGCACACGAAGAGTTAAATACTGCATATGATGACTTAAATGCTGCATATGATGAGTCAAATCCTGTATCTGTGATATCAAAAACAACAGCATTGTTCAGTGTGTCAGTGCAGTGGTGAGTAAAATGTGTCTCGTGTCTTCTGGTTTCATCTACCTGCTGCTTCTGCTCTGTCTTGTGGCCATCCGGCTTGATGATATTCACAGTGGTTCCTCGATGAAGTAATTGTACACAGATCCTGCAGCGTTGTGTACATGTGACAGATATTTTGCTCTGACCACTCAACGTTCCTCAGCTCAACCTGTCGGTCGGTGAAAAGTCTTTTTCTGGCTTCTTGGCTCTGAGCAGCATATTTATACAGAAAGTCAACATTCCGGAATAGAACATCTTCAAAGCCGCCCAACATTCTACTGTAGAATGTCTTTCATGAAACAAAATGGCTGAATCAGTCTATTGATAATGGAGATGCTTGACAGTGAAAATCCTGCAGGGAATGTTGATCTTTAGTTTGCTCACAGAAACGGGACGGACTTCTGCTCCTGTCCTGCAGCTCATGGACAGAATGTAACATCCACATGTCTGATGATGTTTCCTTCATTATTCATGATATCATCATTTGAAGCTTTCCAACCACACTGATACAACATGAAACCAGTTTCCTGATCACAACCATGAGCTTCACTCTGGATCAATATGAATGATTGGGAGCTTAGATATACGGAGCCCTGGACCTGACATGCAGAAAAAAAAAATAATTCGTGCTAACGAAATACTAATTCGTTCCCACGAAATACTAATTTGTGCGAACGAAATACTAATTCGTTCTCACAGGGTTATGCGTCTGCCGATCGCACGTGGCACAATGCTTATTGTCAACAAAGCGGCGACACACAGCCACATACGCAAGCACAGTCTTTGATATGTCATCAGATACGATGGGACAATCAATAAAGATAATTAAATGTAGTAAATAGTGTTTGTTGTGGTTATTTTGCACAGAAATGCGCCTAACATCTTCTTTGAAGTCTGTGTGTGTGGACTTATAAAAATATATAAATTTAGGTCTGACTGTATGTGCTGACTCAGATAGTTGCATTGAATTGCGGCTGTTGCTAATTATTGTTCGCAGTGAAATGCCAGACTGTGGAAACCTGACTGTGAGGTGTTGGTGACGTGAGCGCACAACTCCGCCGGTTTACGAAAATCCACTTGCGCCGCTGGCCCACAGAGTTGACCAGGTGGCGAGCTTTCAGCGCACTTTTACGCCGCCAGCGCAGACCGAAATGGTCTAAAATTCCAATGCGCCTTCTCATTATGCCGACACCTCCCCCTTACTGCTCCGCAACGCCCATCTTGACGCACCTCTGTACGCCTCGGTTTTCCAAAATACCAAGTGAGCCGTGCGCCTGCCTTCGCCTCTCGAAAATGCTACTGCGCCGGTGGCACAGCCTGCGCCGCGCCGAGTCGAAAATAGAGCCCCTTGTGTCTGTGTGTCTCTTCTTTTCACCTTTGCAGGGTCACACTTGTAGACATAAGATAGAGGGAGGCCAAGATTGAGTAGTGTAGTTGAATTAATCAGCCATGCTGACTTCTGTGAGAACTTGAAGGGCTTTTACTCTCATTTGATATTGCTTGGTATGCCTTGCATTGCTAGACATTATTCTTTGAGTTTACATATGTTTACACAAGGTCAGATGCATTCTGATGCTGCAATCATTTTAAGTGTCAGGTGGAAAGGGCTAAGTCACTACTGGACCGTGGATGAGAGTAGTGTCATTTCTGAGGTTATCACTCCAATTTTTTTGATGGGACTTGCCGCTGTGTTTGCAAGCTACCTCATATTCAGCCTCCAGTATCAAGAAGAGGCGGCCTATACCATGCCTCTCCTGGAGGCGTAGGTTCGAATCCCACATGTAATCTTTTCAGCGGAAAACTACTTGCGGTATGATGCAGTGATAACTCCTGTTAGAAGAATTAGACTCTGACTGACGTGAAGTCACATGCATGGCACCCATATATCACCACAAAACTATGTGAGAGGCACATATGTAAGCTCCTTTGGTTCCCTCTTTACACAACTTTACACTAAATCCGCAAGAGGGAATTAATTATTTAATTATGAAGTACATATTTAATTTATTTAACTATCTATTTTGGTCAGATTCACTGTTTTAAGGTGCTGGGAAGATGAATGTCTGTATGGTTTCAACTGGGGTTTTTCCTGTCTTCGTCTGTGTTGAAAATTATGTTGTTTTGTGTGTGTGTGTGTGTGTGTGTGTGTGTGTGTGTGTGTGTGTGTGTGTGTGTGTGTGTGTGTGTGTGTGTGTGTGTGTACTCAGAACTTTTACTTCAATAATAGTAAAAATACCATGGTCAAAATACTCAGTTTCAAGTGAAAGTCCTGAATTCAAACTGTTACTTCAGTCAAAGTACAAAAGTATTATCAGTAAAATGTACTTAAAGTATCAAAGGAAAAAGTACTCATTCTGTAGAATGGCTCCTTTCAACGTGTTATAGCATATTATACTATTTAGTTTTTATCACTAATGAATATGTTGATGATTTATTTCATCAATGTGGAGCCAATTTTGGATACTTTGTATTCTACCAAGTGGATTACTATTATATATAATAATAATAATATATAATGTAGTGAAGTGAAAAGCACAATATTTTCCCTCTCAAATGTAGAAAAGTAGAAAGTATCACTGAATGGAAATACACAAGTCAAGTCAATCTTCAAGTTAGTATAATATTGAAAAGGTGCCTGAATACTAATACTAATACTAATACTAATACTAATACTAATACTAATACTAATAATTAAGGAGCTTAAGGTTTGCGAATAAAGTTGAAATAATAAAGTCAGAATTCTTGTTTTTGTTGTTTTAGAAGAGAGATATCAGAGTAAGATAAGAGCAGTTGAAATTAAAATTAAATTAAAAAGGGTCGTGTCGTGGAGAACTTTGTCAAGTTATACTTCACACACTTTAACCATAAATGACCTTAAGTAGGCTCTTTGGAAGCAGCCATGAATCACAAGTACCTTTACTGTATCTCCAACCCTGAGCAACACCGTTCAATCCATCTTTATTATGTCTATGGTTCAATCAACGTTTAACGTATAACATGTTGACTGTGTGACGGCACGACGTCGGACACAGGTGTTGGTGTGGGGCTGCCCGTGCTGTTGCCTGTTTTGTTTCTTCCCGTTGCAGGATAGGTACCGTAATATCCTTTTCTCCTAAAATTAAGACTTAATTCTCGTGAAAATGACGACTTTATTCTCATAATGTTGTGACTTTATTCGCATAATATTCCGATTTTTTTCCTCATAATAGTACAACTTTATTTTTTCTGCTCAATGTGGCCGTGGAACTCCGTCGTACAGTCCTCTGTCCTCCTCTGTAAAAACAAGTGAAGACAGCATGTTTCTTAGTGGAAATTAATCATTGGACTCACACGTCAATATAGTGAGACCTTTCATTTCACCCCAAAAGACATTGAATACCTTTTGATTCTTTTTTTTTTTTTTTTTTTTTTTTTTTTTACAATTATTATTATTATTTTTATTATGTCTTCACAATATATTATATATGAATCTGGACAGACATAGACATAAATACATAAATGCAGACTGGTTTGCAGAGGCATTGTGCATGGTTTCATTCTGGAATATTCTGATTACTTTCACCATTAATCCATTGATTGCTTTCTAAAAATTCTGCAAATATTGAGAAATGGCATCACAATCACCCAGAGACCAAAGTATTAACAGTCAACCAACAGTTCAAATATAAAAATATTCAAAATAAACTGAAATGATTATTATTATTAACTTGACAAAGAACAAACCCTCACAGATGTATCTAGATGTTTATAATGTTTGTCGTGATCTGTTTTTAAAAAAAGCTCTTCAAAATAACTTATGTTTGCATCTCTTCTTGTACTGCTGATCCCTCCATGGGATCAATAAAGTTGGTCTAATATTATATTGTGTCTGTTCACAAGGACAGAAGACTTACTTTACATTAGTCTTTTTTGCAAAGTTTAGTTACTACTGGAACTGATCCTGGAAGAGAAAGGGAAATGTAGGGGAGGAGGGGGAGGAGGGCTTAGGGTTACAATAAAGGATTAAGGGTGAGTAAGGGGGGAGGGAGGAGTTTGTTCTTCTAAAGCTACCATTTCCAGAAACTGTTCTCGTTCTTTTCCTCTAAGAGCATCTGAAAAGTGCTCCTAAACCCATTTAAATTGTGAGTAAAATACTATAAATTGTACTGCATATGATGAGTTAAATACTGCATGTGAAGAGGTAAAGACTGCAAATGATGAGTTAAATACTGCATATGATGAGTTAAATACTGCAATATGATTTTTAATATTTGATTTTAATTCAATTATTGCAATATCTGTTTACATAATTATGATCTGAGCGTGTAGAATCGAGAGGGTTACAACTGCATTTCAGAGTGTAATTTCTCTTCTATAACTGAAAAGTAAATGAAAAATCTTTAATGCCTTGATGAAAGAATACCTTCACATGTTTGAGAGAATTTTCTAAAAGCCCACTGATGTGGCATTAAGTGAAAGTAATTAAATAATTAGAAATTAATAAATAAAGATATGCTTTGAGTTAAAAACATACACAATGGGCTGGCATGGAGGATTAGACATGAGAAATCACAAAAGGGCTTTGGAGGATTTGCAGTTAGGGAGCTGTTTCTCAGTAGCTTTTTAAGTCCATCAGATGAAGCTCTTGAGCCAAGAGTGTTTGACTTTGAGCATTTCTTATTTGTTGAGGAGAAAACATACAAAAATTAGGAAATCTTCCAATAAAATGTACTAGATGGTTCCTGAAGTTATTCATCCGCAGCATTTGACTTAAAAACAGAAGTCCCTTGAAGCAAAATGTATATTTGTCTATGTGTTGACTGTTGTAGAGACCTCAGAGTGATTCATGTCTGAGCTCAGCTTCACAATGAAATTAGACTTGTGGCGTCAGCTTTTGTAGGAGCAGCTCAACAAGTCATGTCATCATCATGACCACCAGTGACACAATAATGACTTGGCTTGAAGTGAACCAACACACAAAAAATCCCATATTAAGTCCAGTTTTTTATGTGTTTTTTAAAACATCTCACTACACATCAACTTGCACAGGAATAAAGACACAAAAACTGAACCATAAGATAAACAGTGCAAAATCTAAAATAAACTATGTCCGCAAAGACATTTACAAAGGGCGTTGACAGTGACAGTGAGTGGTAAACGTACATGTTAAAAAGTGTGCATTGATGGAATACAAGTGGGCAGTCAATGGATGCTTTAGGTCTAGTGATTATTAAAGCGAAAATATTTGCTGGTCCAGCCTCCCACACCTGCCAATCTGCTGCCTTTCTCCATCAGACTGACATGTAATCTGAATACATTTGGGTTTTTTATTGGAAAAACACAAGGGCGGCCACTTTCTCCGCTTTTATTGAGCAGAGACTTGGGAAATTATTGCCTTTGTGTAATTTTTTTTTTTTTACAAAAACAAAAAACAAAAAACTGGCAATTAAGGGTTACCGTAAAGTATTTTATAGTAGGCTATAGTGTTTTTTCTTCCTATAATTATTATTAATAGGGATGTTCTCGTTGACAATATCAGGATTATTTTGTCGATGAATTGATTATTTGTGTGCTTTATAAAATGTCGGAAAATTGCCAAAAACAGACAACCAAACAAACAAAAAACAGTTCTTCAAATGTTTCCTTTCTTGACGAAAAAATGTAGGGATTTTCTTCGTTTCTTTTGTCGGAAACTGAATATCTTTGGGTTGTGGTGATCGACAAAAGAAATCGTTTGAAGAAGTCGCCATGGCCCCGAGAAAATACGATCAGCTTTTCTTGCTGTTTTCTTGCACTTTATAAAATAAAAAAAAAAAAAAAAAAAAAAGACAAATGAAGAAATAAACGGCAGATTAAGCAAGAATGAAAATAGCTCTATTAATAATGACAAAATAGGCTAATTGGCAACGGTTCATTGTGAAAAAATACTTTACAAGAAGGTACAAATTTCCCAAAGTGACAAAAACCGATGTATAAAAGAAACGTTGAAATAGCTATTATTTCATCATCAATTAAGATACCCTTTTCATTATATATATAAATACATATAATTTAGTTTATTTTGAAGTAAATATCAGTGAACAATTGGCAATTTTTCACAAATTTTCCAAATTTCCTTGTTTGTTCACCCCCCCCCCCCCCCCAAAAAAAAAACCCAAACAAAAACAAAACAAAAACCCGCAAATATATTCAGGTTGCATATACAGTATGACGGAGAAAAGCAGCAGATTCACACATTTATGAAGCTGGACCAGAAATATTTGACCTTTTTGTTTTAATAATGACAAAAATTATGAATCATTTAGCCTATATTTTCCCGTTTATCAACTGATATGAGTTATTTAATTTTTTGGGGGGGTGAACATAATATGTTCATGTTATGCAAGTATGTTACACTTTGCCCAGGCCACAATCAAACCGTTAAATCTGAGTTCCACCTTTTATTATGAGCACAGATGATAAGATGATATTTTATCAGTATGTATGTGAGACGTGAAACGTGTGAATTTTAATGTTGCGAGAAACACATCGAGTTTAAGACCGCATGAAGTTAGTTTTAAGTGGATATTCGACAGACATTTGCTCCTAAGCCGCTCCATGTAAAAAAATTAATAATAGTTATTTTGAGATTTAAAATGTAAAAACAAGAGGTGTATCTCATGCAGCCAGTGGAGTACTATCATCCCACACTGATTTTGAGTCCTTTGGTCACATGACCGAGGAAATATTGAGCTAAAATGATAATATTTACATATGAAAAAATTAATAATAATTATTTGGAGATTTAAGATGTAAAATCAAGAGGTGTAACTGATGCAGCTAGTGGAGCACTGTCATCCCACACTGATTTTGAGTCAATTGGTCACATGACCTGGGAGCTATTGAGCTAAAATGCTAATGTAATGTAATGTAAAAAAATTAATAAGTATTTGGAGATTTAATATGTTAAAACAAGAGGTGACCTGGGAGCTATTGAGCTAATAGCTCCTAGGTCATGTGACCAAAGGACTCAAAATCAGTGTGGGATTATAGTACTCCCCTGGCTGCATGAGATACACCTCTTGTTTTTACATTTTACACCTTTCAGAATTTTTTATTAATTTTTCATATGTAAATATTAGCATTTTAGCTCAATAGCTCCCAGGTCAAGTGACCAAATGACTCAAAATCAGTGTGGGATGAAAGTACGCCCTGGCTGCATGAGATACACCTCTTGTTTTTACATTTAAATCTCCAAATAATTATTATTAATAATTTTTTACATGGAGCGGCATAGGAGCGAATGTCTGTCGAATATCCAACTTAAAACTAACTTCACTGCGGTAATTTACGAAGGGTTCACGGGGTTGTCGAATTAACATTGAAAGTATAGGACAAATATGGCGACCGGGCCATTTAAAATTAATAAATAAATAAATAAATAAATAAATAAATGCTAAAAGTTGTGTATCTTGCACGCACCATGGAGATGACTTCAAATATCGGAACTCTCAGGAGGCAGACGTCTGACGTCAGTGTGGTTAGCAGTTGGGAGCTGGGAGTCTGAGTGTGAATGCAGAAAAATGAGACTAACTTCAAAAAATGTGACCAAATGCGACCTAGTTGGTCGCTGAAGCCCCTCATACTGTCATGTTAGTGTCATAATTCACAGAAAGACCCATGGAGCTTATACATGAATCACTCCTCATGCCATTTATGCATTATTATTATTATTATTAATAATATTATTATTATTATTATTATTATTATTATTATTATTATTATTATTATTATTATTATTATTATTACTCTGAGGTGTCTACAACAGTCAACACACAGAAATATACATTTTGCTTCAAGCTACTTATGTTTTTAAATCAAATGCTGCTACATTTTATTGGAAAAGATGCAAACAGCCAGTCTGGAGGTCATTGAAACAGTATTTCATTTTTTTACCAACAGTCAAGCTTTAACAGCAGAACTCTTTTAGTGTCTACAAAGCACTAGTTAATAAACTTCTATTGGATTGAAAGCTGTTTAATGTTGTGTTTTGTTTTATGCTTGCACTTTGAGTTCACATTATTGTTTGAAACATGAATAATCTAACATGTCAAGACAGTTCTTCCAATAAGTCCTGCTGTGGAGTGAGCTGTGTTTAAAAATAAAATAAATTCACAGCGAACTTCACATTTTAATCCAGGCTTTAATTAGTCCAATCATGTGATTCTTTCCATGTAGATGAGCTGCACCTGCTGGGACCAACCCTTGTGATGCTATTTACAAACCTGAGGAACCGTCCTCTGGACATGACAAACGCGTTTTCCATGTCCCAGTCCATCCTCAGCCTGTACCACAACCTTGTCACAGGCTCCAAGGACCCTTCCCTAGTTTTAAGTTCAGAGGGCCCTTCACCGCATCGCACCTCATTGCACCTTTTGGCATACTCTTTGAGCTTGAGAGGGAGAACACCTCGCCCTCTACTTGAGAGTATTCACCGCCAGGTGTGATGGTTCCTCCTGCAGGCTCCAGCTCCTCTTCCGCAAGCCTGCTGACCCCAGTTCTTCCTGAGAGGGCAGACCTGGCAGCCCTGAAGGTTGACCCCAGAAACAGGGTCTTTGAGATGGAGTTTGATGACTTGTCCTTCACCAGACTCATCTCCACTGTGTACCGCTCTGACCGCACAGAACTGACCATCCTCTGTCAGTTTGACAGACAGTCACTGCATAACTTGCAGTATGCAGTGACTCCAGTGCAGAGGAAGAGGAGGGATGCAGAGGAGGACAGCCGCAGCCAGTCTCCACCGAAGAAACGTTTGAGACTGTGATCATCATTTGCTTTGCTGCAGCCTGGTAGCGTCTTGCACCAGGACCCATGTACATATATTGCCCCATAGGAAAAATATGGTGGGCTTAGAGGTTAATACAGTATTATTGTGACCCCTGAGAGCTGGTCTTTGCGCCTGGCAAGACTAGTGACCACCTCTGGTAGCGTCTTGCACCGGGGCCCAAGGACATATACTAGGACATATACTGTATACACCCCATAAGAAAAATATGGTTGGCTGAGGGGTTAATACTGTACATTTGTACATAGTTCATTTGGCTCCACAGGTCAGTGGTTTTGGTGCATCTTGCACCGGTGCATCATGCACCTTTCTTTATTTCTTGCTGCTGGCCTGTGTGTCCAACATAGTGGCAACTTCAAGGGAGCTCTGAAGAACTCTGATTTAAGAGCTCTCTTGAAAGAGGAAGATTTAATTTTTCCCAAACAAGATTAACTGGGATCTGTGAACTATCTGTGCCCTGTCCAGGGTTTACCACACCGACTGCCCTGTGTTTCTTGGGACAGGCACCTCAAACATCAGAAGTTAGTGTACACCAGAAATGAGGAGCTGCAGGAACAGCGGGAGAACTGACAACACTACTGATCCACCAAAGACAGGCAGGCCGATGAGGCAGAACAGGCTGATAGAAGAAGCAGGAAAAGACAAGAACAGCAAGACAGAGGGCAGTGAAGATCTGAAGCCCTCCCGAACTTCTCTCCCAGCTAACCAGACCAGCCAGAGGTGGACAGAGAAGACATTACTGTCCAAACATTTGACTTTTAAATGAAGGTGGACTCTGCTTGGAAACATCACCATGAGCGAACAAAGGGGTAAGTAGTCCTTTACACTCAATCTGAAAGTGTTTCTGGTGGAGTAGCCCCTTCTAAATACCACA
Organism: Chaetodon trifascialis; assembly: GCF_039877785.1. NCBI lineage: Eukaryota > Metazoa > Chordata > Actinopteri > Chaetodontiformes > Chaetodontidae > Chaetodon > Chaetodon trifascialis. Next base: position 8,360,336 of record NC_092060.1, read on the forward strand.
GTTTGTGGTAATAAAGCCATGGATTTGTAATAAGTTAGAGTGGATGTTCTTAATAATGTCACCAGTCAAAGGAAATGGAATGTGACAGCAGCTGTAATGAATCCAGTAACCAAGCAACATCAAAGTTAAAAACAAAGCTAACAAATGTATTGACTGCTATCCTCCCTTATCTGCTATTTTTCCTGAAGAGAAATTCAATTCAATTCAATTCAATTTTATTTGTATAGCGCCAAATCACAACAGAAGTTGTCTCAGGACACTTTCCATATAGAGCTGGTACAGACCAAGCTCTTTTATCTACAAAGAAACCAACAATTCCCCCATGAGCAAGCACTTGGCGACAGTGGCGAGGAAAAACTTCCTTTTAACAGGCAGAAACCTCGAGCAGAACCAGACTCTGGGTGGGCGGCCATCTGCCTCGACCGGTTGGGTGAGAGAGGAAGAGCAAGAGAGGGAGAGTGAGACAGACAGACAGACAGACAGACAGACAGACAGACAGACAGACAGACAGACAGACAGACAGACAGAAATACAGTCAGAGAGAGAGAGAGAGAGAGAGAGAGACAGAGACAGAGAGACAGACATGCAGTCACAGTAACAGTGACTGTGGATGTGTAACAGTGACTGTGGATGAAAGTAAACAAGATGAGAAGAGAATAAAGCAGAGGAGACACCACTCACAGCCAACTCTGTCATTAAAAATGGTAACTATAAATATATTTGATCTTATCATTAGAATTCCCAGAATAATCAATATTTCTTCTGTTCATCTCAAGATAGTAACTGTCACTTGTTTGCAATTTGTCTTTTCAAAAAAGCAGAGGAGTCTCAAAGAGACCAGGAAAGGAAGGAAAATGATAAACATAAAGAGCAAAGAGATGACAAAGCATGCACTGTGATCCCTCTTCTCAAAAATGGTAAATATATATTGCCAGAATTTCTGTACTGATCAATAGTTCTTCTTTTGACACAGTTTTGATAACATTAGTAACTGTTAGTCACTCTTATCTGTCATTTTTTCTTCAGAGAAGAGGAGGTCAGTCAAGTGGAGACAGAATGATCCAGCATGCACTGTGAAATAGCTCATTTAAAAAGGTAAATATACTTTTATGTCATGCTGTTATCAGAGTTTGTAACTGTGATTCAGTCTTATCTGTGACCAAATCACAAACATATTGAGTTTACAAAAATAGAAACAGGCAACCTGACATTTTTTCCTGAAAGACCAACTAAACCAAATATTGAGCTATATTCTGACTATTTGTCAACTGATTAATAGATTTATTGTTATCATCATTTTTAGTATTAAGGACTATCTGATTGACATGAATCTAACATATAAACACAGTTTTTCACGATAAGTCCTGCTGTGGAGTGAACTGTGTTTTAAAGACATAAATACACAGCTAACTTGACATTTTAATCCAGGCTTTATATTGATCAATACTCCTTTTGTTGGGTTGATGAGGTTAGTAACTGTTATTGCACCTTGTCTGTCAAATTTCAGTGAGGACGAGTGGCTCCAGATGTCAGTTTACTGTCCTGAAGGATCAGAGTTACAGATACATTTGTCATGTTTCCTACTTACTTACTGTGGCATTGTGCGTCATTGTAAAGTACTGTCTTTTGTCTCATAAACTAAGTTTAATAGGACAAGTTACAGTGTGTGTTTGTATTGTAGTCATATGAAAAATAAACTGATTCCATACTATACATTTCTACCAGGGTGTAAATGTATCCATAATGGTGCACAGCTAGGTGGAATTGGAAGTCCACTGAATTAGATGAACAGAACAGCCAGTTCCCCACCTTCAGCCAATTCGTTGCATTCCTAATCAAAGAAGCAAAGATCACCTGTCACCCCATCACCTTTCTGCAGTCACTGAAACAAGGCGAGGTGGAGAACCCATGAGGCAAAAGGAACGGGACCATGGGAGCAAAGGTTGGCTACAAGCTCAGACGAAAAAGAGGTCATGACATGTGTCTTCTGCAAGAAGAATGGACACACCCTGCTCAAATGCAGAAAGTTCATGAAGGAGGAAGTTCAATAAGCTGTGCTTTGGCTGTCTCAAGCCTGGCCACCACTCAAAGAAATGCAGCAATAGAACTGAGTGTGATGTGTGCCCCAAGAGGCACCCTACCTGCCTACATGCGGATAGAGCCAAAGGTGACAAGAAAACAAAACAAGCTAAGGAAAAGTAAAGTCAAAGCCAAGAGGAAGCTGAATCGTCACCTCCTGAAGAAACAACGACAGCTATGCTACTGCACACAGAACAATCGCTCCCTACCACCAGCCTATACAAGGGAGTTCATTCCAGCCAACAGAGCTCACATAACTACAAATGAAAAGGCAAAAGCTTGGTCCCACCTGGAGCACCTTCAGGGAAAGATCTCACCTCTACTGGAACGTGAAGTAGGTCTGCTCATCGGGTGTAACTGCTCAAAAGCACTTCTACCAAGAGAAGTAGTATCTGGCATAACAAACCAGCCTTACACACAGTGCATGGACCTTGGATAGAGCATTGTGGGGTGTGGAAGTCCCTGAGTAGACAATAGAAATGCCATCGGAACGAGTCATCGTATAGAAGTGAGGCAAGTGACACCAGATGTTGAGTCTTTTATCAATCTCCGAACAGAAGTGCACTATGTAAGCCGGATTAAAGTGAAAGAAGTGACCGCTTCAGAAATCATCAAGGTCCTCGAGTCCGACTTCTTAAAAAGAGCCAAGGAAGATAATCCCATCTCACAAGACGACTTGAAGTTCCTGTCAAAGCTGAAAGAGAACATCACACAAGGGAGAACACTCACTACGAGATGCCCTTACCATTCAAAAGGGAATAACCAGAGCTACCTAACAACAAGATAAGTGCGATACACTGCCTGAGCTGTCTTGAAAGAAGACTAAAGAAAGATGAAAACTACTACAAGGATTACAGTACCTTATTGAACATATCATCTCCCACCCAACTTGGTACATGCCTCATCACGGAGTGTATCATCCACACCCTGTTCCAAGGAACATCCCTCAACGACCATCTGCTCACTGGTCCTGACCTGACAAATGCACTGGTCAGTGTCCTGTGCTGCTTTCGAAAGGGTCACGCTGCAGTCATGTGTGATGTCGAAAGAATGTTCCACCAGTTTCAAGTAAGAAAGGATGATCAAGACTATCTACACTTCTTATGGTGGGAGAATGGCAGCATGGATACAGTACCATCAGTCTACCAATGAATGAAGGTCCACCTGTTTGAGGCAGCCTTGTCCCCTGGCTGTGCCAACTTTGGCCTCAAACATCTGGCAGCACAAGGAAAAGGTCAGTTCAGTGAAGAAACCAGACGCTTCATCCAAAGAGATTTCTATCTGGATGACGGTCTGGCAAGTGTGGAAAATGAAGATAAAGCCATACAACTTGTCAAAGAATAAAGAGAACTTTGCAGCACTGGGAAGTTGAGACTACACAAGTTTGTCTCAAACAGCAAGAAAGTTATGGCGAGCATCCCAGAAGAAGAATGTGCTGCAGTCAGAGAACAAGACAGGTTCAAACCAGTGACATGCTCCGGAATGAGCTTGAAATCCAAGATCTACAAGTGTTCTTCTGGACAGATTCCAAAGTTATTCTTGGCTACATAAACAATGATGCTAGAAGATTTCAAGTCTTCGTCGCCAACTGCATCAAAAGAGTCAAGTCAAGTACAAAGCCTGAACAGTGGTCCTATGTTGCTTCCGAGGACAACCCTGTGGATCACGCCTCTGGAGGTTTGACTGTAAACCAACTAAAGTCCTCAAACTGGTATGCCGGCCCGAAGTTTCTTTGGCAAAGAGCTCCACTTCAGAGAGAATGCAAGGTGGGAGAAGTCAACAAAGATGATCCTGAACTTCGCAAGGCTCTCGTATGTAACACTTACTACGTTTACATGCAGTCAATATTCGGGTTATGGTCAATATTCCGGTTTCTGAAACATTCGGAATAACCTGTTTACATGCGTGAGTAAACAGGGGTAATCAATTGGGATATCCTGATCAAAACAGCGACGCACAGACAACGTGTCGACGCACGGAGAACGTCATGACGCAATGCGTGTCATTTCAAAAACAATGACAACAGCAGCACGGCAGATAATGAGCAGCCCGGGGCTGGTACTGACCCACCACCAGTACTTGACGCTATTCTGTATCACTTTCTTCATTCATGGAAGGCGAGAACATGAAGAAATAGGAAATGGAGCCGGAGCTGTGCCATCCATATCCATGCTACCTGCGCTCAAAAGACCAAGATTCCTTGCGAATAGAACATGCGCACATGCGCAATTAATGTTCCATTCCATAGGGTTATTCCGATAGGCATATACATGACCAAATATTCGGGTTAGAAAAGGAGTAACCCAGGGGTCATATTCGGGTTTTGAAAAACCGGAATATGAGCATATTCCGGTTTTTCAAAAGGGTTATTGGTGTTTACATGGCCGTGCGCAACCGGGTTATTGCTGATATTCCGGTTATGAAAGGGTTACTTGACTGCATGTAAACGTAGTGACTGAGACAAAGGAAGAGAGATCTTTTTTAGACCACCTGAAGAAGTTTTCGGACTGAACAAGAGCTGCAAAGGCAGTTGCAAGATTACAGCGAATGGCCCAAAACACAAAGGTCTGAAGCAACGCACCAACGAAAGTACAAGCATCGAGGAAAGGAAAGAAGCAGAGCTTGCCATCATTAAGGTAGCTCAAGAAGATTTCCCAACTGAGATCAAAAGACTCAAACAAAAGCAGAAAGTTGTCAAGACCAAAGAAAGTAAGCTACAGAAGTTAAGCCCCTTCCTGGACGAAGACGGGATACTCAGGATGGGAGGATGTCTAGGTCAGGCTGCGCTACACTCGCACATAAAGTACCCGGCAATACTTCCATAGAAAAGCTGCATATTGTCCTTACTCATCAAGCATCACCACGAAAAGATACAACACCAAGAACATGGAATGACAACAAACACACTCAGAGCTAATGGATGGTGGATCCTGGGATGCAGCAGTGCTGTCTCGTCACACATCTACAAATGTGTCAAGTACCGAATGTACAGACGACAGACTGAAAACCAAAGAATGGGCGACCTACCTCAAGATCGAATGGAAGCAGCTACACCTTTCACATACACTGGAATGGATTGCTTTGGCCCAATCTGCATTAAGGAAGGAAGAAAGGATCTCAAAAGATATGGACTCATACTTACCTGTCTTTGTTCAAGATCTGTTCACATAGAAGTGATTGACGATATGACAACTGACGCATTCATCAGTGCACTCAGATCACTCATTGCTATCAGAGGAAACGTTTGCCAACTGAGATGTGACCAAGGAACCAATTTTGTTGGTGCAAGGAGAGAGTTTGCAGAACTCATGAAAGGAATGGATGAAGAGAGACTGAAGGCTCTAGGATGTGAATTTCTCATGAATCCTCCAGCAGCAAGTCACGTGGGCGGCATACGGGAGAGGCAGATAGGAATGATAAGGAGCATTTTGACTGCAATTCTGGACCAGTCTGCACAAAGGCTTGACAACACCTCTCTCCAGACTTACCTGTACGTAGTCATGTCCATCGTCAACAGCCAGCCACTTACCGCTGAGCATAGAAACGACCCATTTGGACCTGAACCGTTAACCCCAAACCACATTCTGACTATGAAATCAACAATCATTCTTCCCCCACCTGGACAATTCATCAAGCAAGATCTCTATCTACAAAGAGGTGGCACTGTGTCCAGTATTTGGCCAATGAGTTTTGGACCAGATGGAGGAAAGAATATCTTCTCAACCTACAACCAAGAAAGAAGTGGTGTAAAAACAGAAGGAACTCAAAGGTCAGTGACATCGTTCTTCTCCAGGACGAACAGACACCATGCAACGAATGGAAACTAGGAAGAGTTACTGAAGTCTACCCAGGGCAAGATGGTAGGGTCAGAAAGCTGAAGCTGCTAGTTAACCACACCACATATGATAGCAAAGGGAAAGCTACAACAAGTACAGTGTATTTAAAAAGACCTATACACAAGGTTGTTACTTTGATAGAAGCAGATTAGATTGCTTCAATGATTTTATTTAGCACTTACCTATTACCCTGAAATAGGAAGTTTTTATTTTCATTTTTGCACCTTTAAATATATTTTACTTACCAGGTACTGTCGTATAATTTTTCCAGCAGATATGTGATGATGTGAGAGAAATTAGAGAAAACATTGAAACCAATGTTAGATGACATTAGCTGATTTGTTGAGCATGATATTGTAGTGAAGATGATTTATTTGATGTGATATTGTGATAATAGTTCATGTGCTTAGAGTGCAGCCGATGCTTTGAATATGACACTGTAGGAGAAACAGAGAAAGTGAAAAGAAAAACGGAGAGATCATGAAATCACAGAGCACTCTTATCAGGGCTCTCTGGAATGCTCCATGGCCTTGCAGGTGTCTTTACGGCTGCTTCTTTATGTGGCTTTATGTAACCTTACTGTTTGAACAAAGTCTTTAACATGTATTTTCTTATAACTCATATTTGTGTGTTTTACTATAACTATTGATAAATTGAATGTTGGTGAATAATCACACTATGGTTCAATATATAATCTCACTATGAGACTATAATGTAATCTCAAAGTGCACTTAATGACAATAGTATTATATGATATCCCTTTATACTTTATAATATGCATTCTTTTAAAAATCAGTATGAAAAAGACCAAAAGATAATAGTGTAATTTGGGAAGAATAGAGAGAAAATAAAAAGAATGCATCCTTAGGATGCACCTTTAATGTATCAATGCAAATCTCGGAAAGACAGGGAAATCCAAGGCAGAACAGCTGCCAAAAGATGACGTAATGGTGTAAAATTACAGTAACCTTCGAAAAAAGAGAAGATGCCCCCAGGGGCGTGGTAAACCCTGAGCTGAACTGTATAAAAGACAGAACGCAGACCGCTGCAAGTTGGAATTCATCAGGATTGCATGCTGTGCGTTTCTGAGCATGTTCCCCTTTATTGTCGACAATAAAGTACTTTGCTCCTCGGACCTTTGACTCCTGCAGATCTTTATTGGACATCTTCAAGAAGATTTTTTCTGAAACAATCAGACAGCTGAATTTGAGTGTTTTGGGCCTTTGTGGTTTGTGCATTTGGCCTTCACAATCCAGGACAGTACCTGTGATATAGAGGTTTAGCTGTGGAAGAAAGAGAAAAACTTACCTGTAAACTTACCTTTTGTACTTACCGTTGAGAAATATCTTTTGATGATATGATATGGTACCTGCTATAACTCTGAGAAATCCCACATACTGTTAGTTTGTGTAATTTGGTGGGAGAGTAAATGCATAATGGTGCATGCAGTTTGTTGTTATAATTCATTTATACCTAATGGATATGCAGTTTATATATATAGTTATTTACATTTCATATTAATAATTGGATACATGATTGTATTTTCATGAAACATGCAATGCGTATTGTGTGGTTTGACGATGTGCTCAATAGCTAATTTTGCTAATTGTGTCAATTGTATTGTTCTGCACAGTTTTCACGGTGTTGATGAAGATTTGGAGGCTTCATTAAATCAGTTCAAGAAAGCTAATTGTGTTCATCGTGCCTGGGGGGAATTACACAGGGTATGTGTTCTATAAAGCCAGTCATCAGGATATCCACACTTGCTGGAAAGGAAACTCAAAATCACCAGACTACTGGGAGAGACTTTCTGCAGAAATGCTCAGCAAAAGGCGACTATAAAAACTCACAGGGACAAGTACAACAGTTCAGGAGAACACTGGAGGCAGGAGGAGCGAGACTAGAGACGAGCGATAACTCAGCGAGCTGCGTGTGACAGAGAACAGAGGGAATAGTCCGGCACAGGAGATAAGCATGAGGTGCCTTGAGAAGCCGAGCTGATTAACTTATGAGATGTAGGTGTATCTCATGAAGCTCGCTCCCAGAGTAAATCGGCTCCGCCTCTCTTCCGCTTCAATCCTGCTGAGTGAGAGTGGAGGAAAAGACGCAGTATCAGAAAAAACACAATGACTCGAGACCACAGCCATAACACTTTGAATGATGATTTGAGTTCAAATCTCGATGGGACTTAAAGCAGGTGACAGATGAAAGAGTTCAGATAAACAAAACTCAACAAAATGACACCAAAAATCTTGATGAGTTAAATACTGCACACGATGAGTTAAATACTGCAAATGAGGATTTGAACACCGCATGTGATGATGTAAATACTTCAAATAAGTTGAATACTGCAAATGAATTAATAAACGCAAATTATTAAGATTAAGATGAAGATTACTTTATTAATCACTGCACACACATGCTACAGGGAGGAGACTGCACACACGCCATGCTTCGTGAAATTATTTTTCTCCGCGTTCGACCCATCCTGGTCCGTCGTTCCTCCGCGGCAGACCAGGAGCAATGGCTGCCGGCTGCCAGCCGACGCCTGCGCCTGGGGACCCATCCTTCTTCGTGACCATTGGTCAGGTGGCGGGGTGGGGTGGGGGGGTCGGCATAATCGGCCGACGGATTTGGATTTTCCTTCCGTTTCGGTGCCGGCGGCGTAAAAGTGCGCTGAAAGCTCGCCACCCCAGACCTGGTCAACTCTGTGCACCAGTGGTGCACCGCTGGGCAAGTGGATTTTCGTAAACCGGCGGAGTCGGTGCGCTCACGTCACCAATACCTCACAGGCAGGTTTCCACAGTGTCTGGCATTTCACTGCGAACAATAATTCGCAACAACCACGATTCAATGCAACTATCTGAGTCAGCATATACAGACAGACCTAAATTTATGTATTTTGATCAGTATCTCATCTGACCACATCGCAAGCGCGTTCGGCACGCGTAATGGTCACTCACCCTGACCGAATGTACACAGGTGAAACAGGGATGTGAACTAATCAATTAACGTCGCTGTGCCAACCAGAAACAGCCGTGGCAACCTACAGAGCATATATACTGCATCTATCTCAGAGCACTCCAGAGACAGAGTGTTAAGGGGCTGTACAGCCGGTTGTATTAGGACCCAGAGATGCAGACCCGAAACAGAAATTGTGTAAATCAAAGGCAAATTTATTAATAAAACGGGAAACAGAAAACGCGCTCAACGAGCGGATAATGAACAAACAAAAGACGCACTCAAACAGAGTGGATAAACTGTACCGACGAAGCGGGTATGACTCGAGGCACGCGTGGAAGTGGCAGGCAGACACTGAAAACAAAGAAAAACACAGCACACTTAGTGGCTGGAAAAGGTGGATAACAAAAGACGTAATTCTGAAATTGAGAGAGAGACAAAGAGAACTGTACATACGAACCATATGACCAAACATCGACACGGAGATCGAGGAATAATCCGGCAACGAGGAGGAGAAGGTCCATGTCTTTTATACTCTCCCTGATGAAGGGAGAGTGAATGCAGGTGAGTCGCCGTGGGAGGAGCTGGCAGCAGGTGAGGGGCTGCCTAGCCACGACTCCAGGGGCAGACAGACAGACACACACACACAGGGAAAAAAGGGAGAGGAGACACACTGGGAGAGACAGGAAGGCAGGATCATAACACAGAGAGAGACAGACACATGGAAAAAACGGAAGTGATGATCGTTGTCCGCTATTACCCACGTCATTTCATTCCAAATACAAATGTTATCATTGTAATGCTTAACGTTATCTACAAAGATGGAGTACATCATTGCTTTGAGGAGGAGGAGGAGGAGGAGGAGGAGGCCGAGGATTTACCATCTAAGGACCTCATATTTAGACATGAGTGACGTCAGTCTCCTCCTGGGAGAAGTTTTTGGCGTCGGACACTTTCCTGCGTGGGCTCAGTCATCCTCGAAACTCGCCATGCGCCTCGCCAGCGGCGCTTTTAAAGGTGAGGCGAGGAGCTGGTGTGATTGGTGAAGATTTGACTCAGCTGTGTCAAACCCACTCCACGCCGTCTCTCCTCCATCTTTCCGATTTGTGCCGCTGGGTGGGACTGAGATGAGAAGGCGGCACAGTGCACGAAAACACCAAAGTCTGCGCCGCCACACCCCACTGGCGAAGGAGAATTGGATTTTCCTTCCATTTCGGTCGTGCGCTCACGTCACCAACACCTCACAGTCAGGTTTCCACAGTGTCTGGCTTTTCAATGCGATCAATAATTAGCAACAGCCGCAATTCAATGCAACTATCTGAGTCAACATATACAGTCAGACCTAAATTTATATATTTTGATCAGTATCTCATCTGACCACATCGCAAGCGCGTTCGGCACGAGTAATGGTCACTCACCCTGACTGAATGTACACAGGTGAAACAGGGATGTCTCATGATCTGTGACTCATATTGCCTGGTGACAAACGTGTATGCCACTTTCCCCGGGTCGGCACATGACTCGTTCATCCTGGCGAATTCTAGCATCCCTACAGTCTTTCAGGGGGATACCCCTCTGGATAGGTGGCTGCTAGGTGATAACGGCTATCCACTGAAAACGTGGTTGATGACGCCATATATCACACCTTCAACAAGCGTGGTTTTAATGGTGTTTTCAGCAGTATGCTCGGTCAGGGGTCTCAAAATGCGTTTTAGATGTCTGGACCGGACAGGTGGTTCATTAACATACAGCCCTCAGAGTGTCGCTGCATTCTTTGTGGCATGTTGCGTTTTACACAACATGGCTGTACGACGTGGATGTCACTATGAACTCACGGAGGACACATTAAGGGACTTAAGACGGAGAGATGCCGAACTGCATGCGCCGTGTCAACTGGAAGAGCAGCAGAGCGCACAGGAGAGGAGGGAGCGCTTCGCCGTCCAACTTTGTCATTAAGTGAGTTTTTGCGGTTACATCAGTTCAAAAAAACATCTGGCGTTTGTCATGTCTGTGAATGCAGCATTAAGGAGCTATTTCAGGTTTATGTGTGCTCCCCTGTGTTCACAATGTTTTTCAATTTTTTTTCATATTTTTGGACTCAGTTCCCTAAAGAGCATATATGCTGTATCCAAAAACAATAGTGAAATATGAAAATTGTTCTCTCGTAAAATCCAAATGAATGGTAACAAAGTCAGGATGGCTGACTGGTTGGAGTTTTTCTGTCTTTGTCTGTGGTGAAGATTATGTTGTTTTATGTGTGTGTTTGAGTGTGTGTGTGTGTGTGTGTGTGTGTGTGTGTGTGTGTGTGTGTGTGTGTGTGTGTGTGTGTGTGTGTTTGAGTGTGTGTGTGTGTGTGTGTGTGTGTGTGTGTTTGAGTGTGTGTTTGAGTGTGTGTGTGTGCGTGTGTGTGTGTGTGTGTGTGTGTGTGTGTGTGTGTGTGGTGGAAGAAGTACTCAGAACCTTTGCTTTAGTCAAAGTAAAAATAGCATGGTCAAAAATACTCAGTTACAAGTGAAAGTCCTGAATTCGAAGTGTTACTTCAGCCAAAGTACAGAAGTATTATCAGCAAAATGTACTTCAAAGTGTAGTCCCACATTAAATCATATAATGGTAGTAACCAATAGTAACCAGTAACAGTAAGTGTACTATATATATATAATAATATTAGTGCTGTCAGGCGATTAAAAAAATTAATCTAATTAATCGCATTTTAATCTCATATCTGCTAAAGGTCCCCAAATAAAGAATTTGAATTCTAGGACATTACAAAATTGTAGTGCATGACTAATCAATTGAATACACCAAGAAGAGAAGATTTGATATCCACATTTTTATTGGTGAAGTGTGCTTCATAAATGAAATTCAGATGACGCTATCTGAAACGCCTCTTTTAGGCCCTCGTCTTCCACAATTGAAATCGGCCTGCAATCAGCAGCAACCCACTTTGCGATTGAGTTTGTCAGTTTTTCTGTCGTGGCTTTGCGGAGTGAGCTCACGGTAGCACTATCGGCACTAGCAGCAACTACATGTTTAGCGTTTAAATGATAATTCAGGCTGGAGCTGCTACGGTGATAGGAAAATTCTTTTTTACACAAGGTACAAATCACTGCGTTCTTGTTAATAGTCCCGTCTTTGTTCTTTTTATAAATAAACTTGCCGTTCAAAGGTCCAAGTAGGCTTGTCTCGCTCTCCGGTGTCGCATCCATGTCTGTTGTCACCCTGCTTTTGACTAGTGGCGCAGGTAGGATGCGACCTCACTGCAGCCTACGGGTCACTCAAAGGGCCAAATTTAAAATGCTTGCGCATTGACTTGCCACTCATGATTAATTGCGTTAATTTTCAAAGCGCGTTAATTTGCAGCGTAATTAATTAATCTAATTAACGCGTTAAACTGACAGCCCTAAATAATATATAATGTAGTGAAGTAAAAAATACAATATTTCTCATAGACAAATAGAAGAAAAAGTAGCATTGAATAGAAATACACAAGTCAAGTCAATCCTCAAGTTTTCAGTATAACATTGATAAGGTGCCTGAATACTACTACTACTGCTACTACTACTACTACTACTACTACTACTACTACTACCACTACCAATCCCAGGTGGCAACACTGTGCGATGACACACCAGTACTGTACAACATACACTGTGCTCTCAATCTGGGGCCAGATACAAAGCAGGCATAGCTCTCTAATGCTGACACACAACCTTTTCAGTCGAGAAATTCTTGCAATATGATGCAGTGATGACTCCTGCCAGAATCTGCTTGAAATTAACTTACATGCATGGCACCTTATCCCCCATCACCCACGTATAGCCGAAAAACCATGTGAATGCCAGCTATATGAGTTGGTTGTCCTCTGAACATGAACTTCTAATCGCTACAGGTATTAAGTATAATTATTTAGTTATTTATTTTAGTCAGATTCACTGTTTTAAGGTGCTGGGAAGATGAACGTCTGTATGGTGTCAGTTATGTTTCATGATTTTATGCAGCATATCCAATTGAAACACTTGAAAAATGAGCAGATATCACATCAAATATGCCCATGACAAAATCGTGGAACTGTGAGACTACGAAAGTTAGGATGGCTGAGCGGTCTAAGGCGCTGCGTTCAGGTCGCAGTCTCCCCTGGAGGCGTGGGTTTGAATCCCACTTCCGACATGCGCCATTTTGGTGGATCAAAACCTGTCGTGGTAATTCATGTCTTTACCTGACATGAAGTGATAAACCACAAATAAACCACACATAATCCACACATAACCACAAAACTGCGTGAAAGGCATGTACCTCATCTGTCTGCTTTGGTTGGCATGTTTACACAAATTTGTACTAAGAAAATCCGCTAGAGGGCAGTAGTGACCAGTGTGCAAGTGGAACTTTTTTCACTGTTCGGCCTGCTTAGTGAATCTTCAGCTGAATACATACATTTTATAGGGTTTGATGACTTTATTGTGTTAAGAGGTAGAAACTAAACATTCTAATTCTTAAAAACAAGGCTTCTTATATTTGCACTGTACACAGGCAGAATGCCCACAGATGTGTCTGTCACATAGTGTTGTGGTCATATATGGAGTAAGGTAACTTGATGATGGGTATATTCTGACAGGAGTCATCACAGAACCATGTCACTAGTGTTTCTCCAGTGAAAAGGTTGCATGTCAGAAGTGGGATTCGAACCCACGCCTCCAGGGGAGACTGCGACCTGAACGCAGCGCCTTAGACCGCTCGGCCATCCTGACTGATGTAATTTTAACCAGTATTCCTTGTCAGATTCGTTTATTTATTTATCATTTATATTTATTATTTATTTATTTATTTATTTGGGATACACAATACACAGGGAAATATATGTATTACTCAAATGCTCAATGCATAGACATTTATAGACTGTACTAATATGCACTGCTTGTTAATAGATCAGTTCCATAAAAGTGAATAATATCCAACCAAAAGAACAATAAGGTGTGGTAAAGGAAGTGCTAACTGGTTCCAAGTGTGGCAGCTGAGGTCTGCACAGAGGAGTTGATCAATACAGTAGCAAGCAACTAAAAAGGCTGTGATGAGATGAAGATGTATAAAATGATCTCTGTGAGTTTAACAGATAAGATGGATTGTAAAATATTTCTTAGATGACAAAACATAATTGAAAAGCTTTGTGGTGTGCTGCACAAAACCTAAATTACTATCAAAGTATGGAGTTTTTTTCTTTTACAGATATTTCTCATCTTGAAAGAAGAACAGAAGAGACAGACCACTTGAGTTGAAACAAGAACCAGTATCTTTGTACTCAAATGCCAAAAATATTTTTCATTTAAAAATAATCTTGCAATTTCTTACAAAGATGTCCAGTAGAGCTACATGAGAGATCTCTGAACATCCAATGACACCTGGGCACTTGAGGATCATCACATAGCCTCCTACTGGATTATAGTGTTAGAGGAAATGAAAACTGAACTGTGGTCATCTTTCTGTGCTTTGAAGGAAACCATCTGCTGCATTTCACAAGAGGCAGTATGAGTCATTGAGGAGGTTCAGGAGTTCCTGCTGCTGTGCTTATTACAAGGACTTATAGTATGACAGTAACAACCTACAAGAACCACACTCTGATATACACAAAAGTGAAAAATTAAAGGAAAAACCAACATAAACTGTCTTAGGAAGTAACTAAGTGAAGCTTTATTAAAACACGCAATTACAAAGTGCTTCACACACGCAAAAATATAGAAATTAATAGACATATAAGGTCAAATTTATTGCAATATAGAACAGCACAATGAGAGACAGAGCAGACAAACAAAACAAACCAAAACACAGAGTGGAGATCAATAAAAAGGCTTAAAAATGCCTGTTTGGTAGCTGCTTGAAACAGTCCAAAGATTCAGCAAATGTGATAGATGGGAGAGGATGATTCCAGAGGGCTGGGGCTAAAACAGCAAAGGCATGATCACCTTTTGTTTTCGCAGTTGAAGCAGGGGATGGAGAAAAGGTGGAGATTAGAGGATCGGAGTGGTCCAGAAGTGGAACACAGAATGAGGAGATCAGAAATATAAGTTGGGGCAGAATCTTGAAGGTAATCAACAGGATCTTGCAGTTTATTCTGAATTTTACAGGAAGCCAGTGGAGGGAAGCAAGAACAGGAGTATCGTGGGACCATCGGCTAGTTCTAGTTAACAGTCTGACAGCTGCAATCTGAACTAACTGAACAAGCTTATTAAGATGGTCAAAAGTCACATATTGATCAGAGATGATACCAAGATTCTTGGTGTTAGATTTGTTATTAGAGTGAAATAGACCAATAAACTGATCAGCCGTAAAGGATCAGTTATGAGGACCAGTTCAAAGAATTCATGTTTTGCCAGGGTTTAGGTGGAGGAGACATTCCCAACAATGAACCGTAAGCTAAGCTAACAGGCTACTTGCAGTAGCTTCGTACAGACATGAGAATGGTATCAATCTAATCATCTAACAGTGGCTAAAAAAGACAATAAGATTCCTTCCCAAAATGTTCACCTGCTATGAGTGTAGCTTCACTGTCTGAACCGTGTCAATGTGTTGTGGCTATTAAAACCTTCTCTCCTTTTCTCAGGCAGACCCCATATCTCACATCATATCATTTGAAATCACCCACAGCCACATTATTTAGTCACACTCCTTTGTGATCCTTTGAAACAAAATGCCTCTCTCCACTCGCCCTTGCCCTTCAGGGGCACTTAGCTGCTCACAACATTGATTGGAAATGGCAGAATACTGCTCATGACACTCTCAGAGAATATTAGCTGGATAAGTGGCCATGACAGAATGGGAAAATCAAAGAGGTGGTGAGTGGAGAACAAGAGAGATATGAGAGGAAAAGAAGGCGAAACAGATGGCAGATCACAGGCAGAAGAAGAGAGATTTGGGGATGTTGAGCAACACTTTATGATGCTCTGCTGGCATCATTTCCTCTGATCAAATGCATGTTTATAGAGGAATATGTTTACAGTTTTTCATACCTTATGTTAATAAATCAATGCCATGCCTGGATTCTTTATTCTTATTTATTCTATTCTATTACATAAGACTTAAAAAGATATTTTTGCATCTGTCTGACACTCCCTGCATATTTTACGTATTTTATGACTGTGGAGAATCAGGTATTCTGCCAGCTTTCTCTGGATCCAGGGGTGGGGAACATTTCAAATACCTAACATGCTCTCTTCGTAAACCAAACAGATTCAACTAAATCCTGAGAAGTACAAGTTTCCTCCTTTCCCGACTACTGACCTTTTAATTTTGTGTTAACGAAACATGAAGAAGATGGATGGCCAGCTGTTGCTGCTCACAGGACTGATGGCCATCACAGCTTGTTCTAAATCTCTCTGTGTAAGTACTATCGGCCAGACTGCTTTGCTGCTTCACACTGAATTCAGAAATATTTCACTTCTAAGCCACAGATCTTCATTATCTGTTATGAAGATAAAACTAGGCTTGGCTACGTTTTCCAGTTTTTATACTCATACATACAACAGTGATTGAACCTGGTCTATATTCAAATTTTTTAATATTTACATTTAGGACCCACTTCTCCTTGGGAAATGTTCCAGTCATTCACAGATTATATATCAGTGATTTGATCAAAAGAAACATAAATAAGTAGAACAAATACTGTAATTTTCCACAGACTGTTTGTCTTTAATGCTTATGTTTAAATCTATATTTTTTTTTCTCAGAGTTAGGGAATGAATGTAAGTGATAATCCTCACAAATATAGTATCCAAATATGTGTAGGCGTCAGACAGGTGCCGTGAGGAGGTGGGTCATCTGCGGGAGCGGGAGAAGCTCCTGAAAGACCAGCTTCAGAAACAAGAACTCCTGCTACACAGATTACAACTGCTGAACCAACCTGGCAACAAGGACCAAGTAGTATCTGACCAGAACCAGGACACCCAGTACACAGGTCAGGGCCACAGCCTCAGGACTGGAGAACAATGCTTGAAAACTAAGCTTAAAATGTCTTGTTCCAGGTCTCATATAGCAGAAACAGGAATCAGATAATGTAGAACATTCAGAGTGTGTATTTGTGTGTGTGTCAGACTGCTCCCAGCTCTACAGCTCTGGCTCCAAATCCAGCGGTTTCTACAAAATCAAACCCCACGGCAGCCCCTCTCCAGTCAGAGTCTACTGTGACATGAGTGATGGAGGTGGTTGGATCATCATTCAGAGACGGATCAATGGAATGGAGAACTTTAACAGGTGTGTCAGTGACAGATACCAGTGCAAAGTGATGAAATCATATCAAAAGCAACACATCTATCTATCTATCTATCTATCTATCTATCTATCTATCTATCTATCTATCTATCTATCTATCTATCTATCTATCTATCTGTCTATCTGTCTATCTATCTATCTATCTATCTATCTATCTATCTATCTATCTATCTATCTATCTATCTATCTATCTATCTATCTATCTATCTATCTATCAGGTCGTGGGCAGAGTATAAGGATGGTTTTGGAGACATGGATGCAGAATTAGGAGAGTTTTGGCTCGGAAATGACAACCTGCATTACATCACCGCACAAGGTCAATACTGCTTCTAAAAACCATTTACTACATTTTGTCATTTAGGAGGCACTAATCAAATGGCTGTGTGTAATGTAAAGTGTTGTGCTCAGAGTGACAGACAGAGGTAATTATCACCCAACTCTGCAGTTTTCAGCTCTACATAAGCATTTCAGCATGTTTTAGCTCATTGTTTTTTTTTGTTTTCCAGCCCTTAATGCTTCACTCTCAGTGCTATCGTCACCCTCATTTCCAGCAACAGGAAGTTGTTTCAGCAATAAACAGCTGTTGAAGGAGAACTTGTTCTTCTTCCGTCTGGCCGGTGATACAGGTTCCCCAGGGTTTGAAGCAATAGGTTTAAATTTTCTTTTAATCCAAGTGCAATAAATGTTCTTAATTTGCACTCAGTCTTGATGGATTCAAATTGTCTGCACTGTCTACAAGCACTCCATATGGGACTCAACTATTAGTATTGTTTTTATTCCTTTATAGATTTATTTTTCTATGGACAGCTTGATCTTATCTATTTTATGCATGGTTGTCGTGGTTGTGATTGTTGTTGGCATTGTTTTGATTGCCTTGACTGTCCCTTGTATGTTGAACTGCACTGCAAACCAAATTTCCCCTTGAGGGACAATAAAGATCTGAACTGAACTGAACTGAACTGAACCCCTGCTCACCACCAAACAGCAGACAAAGTTAGCGACTAGCTGGTGAACATGGTACAGCACGAGTAAGAGGAGACCAAAATCAGAACTCAGACAGTGAGAAGTGAATGTTAGACTTATTATTCATAATGTGGCCAGAAACATGACTCAAAATCAATGTTGCTCCAGGTCTGTATAATGTGTTAATAGTCAACTGTTTGTGAACATGTTCAGCCGTATTGCTTACAACTTCTTCTGTCACCCCCAACTGCCAAAAAACAAGCAAACAACACTTATTCTTCTCTTGCTGATAGGATATGGTTGTTTTGTTTGTTCCAGGGAACTATTCTCTGAGGATTAACCTGGAAGACTTTGATGGTAATCAGCGCTATGCAGAGTACAAGAACTTCAAAGTGGACGATGAAAAGGTGTTGATCCTAACTGATCCTAACTAACCACTCATTTCATTTTACACTTGATATCAAACACACACCAATTTTTAGTAATGCTGAGGAAATTGACCTGAAGTCCTGTGTATATATCATCACTACTTGTGGATCTAATTTAGTCTAATTTTAGTGGGAGTTAACGGCTAATACTATTTCCTGCAATCATGCAGATTGACCAGCTCTCCCCACATTTCTCTCTGCAGGATCACTACCAGCTTACCTTTGGGACCTACGTAGGCACAGCTGGAGATGCTCTCTCTGGAAATTATCAGGCTGGTGTGTCAGAGTGGGCAAGTCACCAGGGTATCAAATTCAGCACCTACGACCAGGATAATGATAACTACAATGGAAACTGCGCCCAGGAAGACAAAGGAGGCTGGTGGTTCAACAAGTATGGCCTTTTGTGATAAGAAGATGCACATAGATGCAAACATGGAGCAAGATGCTCACATTCATAACAATAAACAAATCATTCAAATTTTCAATTCTATTCATCTCCAGGTGTCACTCAGCCTATCTCAACGGCATGTACTACCCCAATGGGTACTACAGTGCATTGACAGATGATGGTATAGTTTGGTACACTTGGAGAGGTTGGTGGTACTCCCTGAAGACCAGCATCATGAAGCTCCGGCCCACTGACTTCAAAATTGACCCTTTTGATGACCCCAATGCTGTTCACCACACACTTCTTTCCTAGATCAGATATTGTGACCATGGGCAGATATCCAGTGTTCTTGGACTGATTATTTTGGGAAGAAATGGCTTGGCAAACATTTATTAAGTGGTGTCAAGTTATAATTCCAATTTAAAAACACAAACATAAATCTAATCTTGTAATCTTCTCAGATCCCATGTGGACTAGCAAGCACTAAGCAGAGAAAATATAGCCAGGATGACTGAAAGTTTCAATCACTTAAGTGGTTGAGGTGGTCTTAAAGAAATCTGTACACTTTCACAGCATAGTGAAATCCTTAAAGACTTTAGGAGCTTATATAGAATCACGCTTGTAAAGGGACTTGTGAAACTTACTGCCTATTATAGAGACATGAATGTTGCAAGGGGAAGTCGCCTGTTCACCCAGCTGTCTGGTTTGGTTGAGAAAAGGGAAATCTGATATCACTGAGTTTGCAGGCACAGACAGGAACATTGGACTGAAGGCACTGAAAGGAACCATTATCATGTCACGGAAAACTGGCCGTAACAAGATCTGGACCTTATATATAATAAAAGCAGCAGCTGGATTTCTCAAATTTAATGAAGATAAACATAAATTGGAGTTATTTGTTAGGATGTTACAAGTGACTTGAAATTTACAGAAAAATACTGATATAAAGGATGTCCTTGAGGGTTTTGGTCTACTCTGTATTCAGTCTCACAAATTCTCTTGTGAACGTACCTGCAGCTCAATCTTTACATTATAATCACAATTCATGAAATAAAACAAGGAAAAAATGTCCTTTGTCTTTTGCATTATTTCATATTGTTGCATGGCCACATGTGAGACCTGACAAACTGTAGGTATCACACAGTAAGAATAATTATACCTTAACCATAACCTGTAACACACTTTATATATCACTATTGTCATTATTGAAAGTTCATATAGACCAGATATAATGATCGAATACTTTAGCCACAGAGTCTGAAATATAGTGATTGCTTTTAAAAATATTCTTTTTTATTTCCACCCCATGTCGCCTCTGTACCATAATATAGACCATTATTTATGTAAAGGCCATTTAAGACAGTGTCTGAAAATATTCACTCGCCAGATAAACGAGGTGTCATGATCCTTTATCTTCCTGTATGCTTGATTACAATACGTCATCACCCCGTTAGTTGATGTGTTTTCCACTACATTCACCGCAACGTTAAAACAAACCACCCCTCTGCATCCGGACAGTCTTGGTTCTTAAAACAAGCACAACGTCCGTGGTTAACACGAGCGCTGATTGGTTGACACCCTTTCGCGTTCAGCGAGATTGTCAGTCAGCTGGAGCGGAGCTCGAAGAAAATAACAACTTACTTGTTTTTATCTGTCGGGGATTTTGGACCTGACAAATTTAGTCGTTGCGCTTATAATACTTTTAATTCGTCACTGCAAATCATCATACATACATTCTTTTACACAGAGGAAAGCGAGAATGCAGTGTTGTTACCGCACACCTTTTTTTTAAACGATAGGTAAGTAAGCTAACATTAGCTGATGTTGAATTGGTTACTTAGCAAGCAAGCTAGTTCGCTAGCTGGCGTTATTATAGTTGTCTTAGTGGCCAAACAGAGCAGTACAAGATTATTAGCTGGCTGTTAGTTGCATCGCATGTATTTTTTGTTTTAAAGCAGCAGGTAACAGTGACAGATATCGGCTTCTTACTTTAGTTTCCTGCTAGCCCAGTTGGTTAGCAACAGTCACTAAGCTAACGTTACCCTTGCACCTATTTGTCTCCAAGGTGACGGTGGATGTTGCTTCATCCATCCCATCACCCCGGGTCTCTCGCCGTCTGCTTTCCGGGCGACTGTCAGTTTCTGTCGTCTCTTCCAAGACAAGCCTGGTGCCCTGTTCTGTTGTCTGGAGTGTCGTGTTGTGGATGACTAAGCTGACGGGGCTCCGTGCCTTTGGCCGCCGGGCGGGCCGATGCTAGGAGCGTGGAAAACATAGTGGTGCGGGTCGGTGAGGAGATGTCAGAGCGGGAATGCCTCGTCCTGGAGACTGTGTTGTAGTCGAGGGTATACGCCAGTCTACACAGTATACCTCCCTTTCTGACTTGGCATACAGACTAGCGGACCAACTTTTCAGCCTAACTAGTAGTGACACATATATGGATGGTGGGGTCGCAGTATGCCCACCCCCTCAACTACCATTACACCAACGGCTGGAGGGAGTAGCAGTAGCAGTGGCGGAGGAGAAGAGGGGCCCATGTCTGCCACCTCCACCTCTTCTATCGGCTCCTCTTTCCGATTCGTCCCGGCTTTCTGTCTGGGCGTGGTGGCAGCAGTAGCGTTTCAGCTGGCCTGGGGAGGCCTGACTCTCACCTCTTTTTTCTTGAAGTTGTTCATCTATGTGTCATTCGCCCTACTGTGTTTCCTGGCTGGGAGCTTTGTTCTGCTAGTCAGGAAGAGTCCTCTCAAAGTCAGCTGCTTTGACAGAAACAGGAGGCAGTCTGCTGTGCAGCTGGAGTTCTTCAACAAGCTTATGGTAAGATGCTGGTATCCATAAACTCATCACTCACATGTAGTACACCTTTGGCACCACACACATTCTCCACCTGCCCCTATGATAATATACAAACATTACTCTATGAGTTATAGCCAACTGCTGGAATTCTATGATGGAGAGAAAATCTGCTAATTCTCCTGTTATCTGATGGCAACTCCAACAGACTGGAACTCATGTTGAACAGGCAGTTTGGTATATTTTCAATTTTTGCATCCCTAACTGTCCTGAGCTGTCTTTTGGTCCTCTACTGCTTTCCTGTCAATTATTTCCTAACCCTCCCCATCATTCTCCCCTCTCTCATCCTCTTCCCTGCCCAAGGAGCCTCACTGTGTTGATCTATAATAGATGAGGCAGAGCCATGCTGCTGGATTTAGATGTACTTAAACACACAGGCAACCATGTGCACACGCATATACTGTAGGGTGATTTTATTCTTCAAGGAAAGTGATTGTGTCCTTGCAACCTGCTGGCGATTTGCCTTAACAGGCTGCCCCAGTCCAGCGGCTGCCTTTCAGCAGTGTTTGTGTGCTGCTGTGCACTGATGACTTATTGATGTTGACAGTGGAGGGAGATTGTCACAAGCATTTGTCTGGTCGACATGTTGTATGAGCCATGACAGATTGGGGCTGCAGAATTTCAGGCTTGTTCGACACACAGCTCTCAATTTTTCCTACTTTCTCTTCCTGTTGTTGGCCAATATTTCCTGATTTTGTGCTGTCATCCCCATCTGTGAAGTGCAGAGATGTGATCTGATACTCATGTTTTTCAGGCCCGTTTTGTGGTGCCAGTTCAGGAGTCGAGCCAGAGCAGGAGGGTGGTGGTATCACACAATGTGGATAAAGCTCTGAAGGAAGGTAATGCATTTTGTAACGTATTTTATGACCCCCTGTATGTCCATTTTGAAACTCTGTTTACGTGTGAGACGTTTTGGTAAGCACTGCAGGCTCCAGAGTGTTTTGTTAGAGTTGGCTGTAAACACTGAACCATTAAAACAGAGGAAAAACACACATCTCTTCTACTTGGAATTCACAGGACACTTCAGCCAGCAGTTTTTACCATTACTGTCAAGTGGCTTTTGTCGTTTTTGTTTGTTACAGAGGAAGAATGAAGAACAAAGTGCTCCAGCAAGTCACAATTCTTAATTTGGATTGTTGGATCCCAGTGGATTTTGCCTTACAATAATATGACAATGACATTGCAAGGTATTTTTGTGCCCTAAAGCTTCTGGCATTAGCATGTGAGATAAACAATAATATGTAGCAAACTCCTACTGCTTTTCTAAAAATCCCGCTTTAAATTATGGTATTACTCCTCACTAAAGAGCTCCCAATTTAGAGAATATTTTCTTCATTTTTAAAGTTCAAACTAGAATCTCCGTTTTAATGAGTGTCCTGGCTGACCTGGCTTGACTTGACTCTTCATGAAATGTTTCTGACACTATTGGGAAAACGTGCAACTTCTGCTTTTGAGAAAACCGCTGACTGAAGGAGCTTTGTTTCTGTCAGACACCATAACCTGTCAGTGATCCCTCCCACTCATAGTGGATTACAGCAGTAGAACGTCCTGGTCATAACGTCTCCCTCTCTTACTTGCCCTCTCTCTCTCTCTCTCTCTCTCTCTCTCTCTCTCCCTCTCTCCCTCTCTCTCTCTCTCTCTCTCTCTCTCTCTCTCTCTCTCTCTCTCTGACCAACATTAACCATACGCAACTAAATGCCCCTGAACCCTCAAACAGACCTTTAAAATTGTGAGGACTGGCCAAAATGTCCTCACTTTCCAAAAATGTCCTCACTCTGTTGGTTAAGAACAAGTACAGTTATGCACACACTAACACGCGCGCACACACACACACACACACACACACACACACACACACACACACAGAGGCACAGTCAGTGGAACAGTATGTCTGGCTGCCAAGCAACAGATGGCCCCAGGATTTACACTGACAGTGTGTATTTGCACATGCTCCCGTGTGTGTTTTGAAAAGGTTCTTTTGGTCGTGTGGTATTAGTTTGTGATGATATTAGTAGGTTTGCAATTAAGAGCTGCTGCGTTAATTATTTTGATTTACAGTGTTTCTGTTGCCGATTTGCTCAGTTCTTGGATTTAAATCAAGCACTGTTTATAACCTTATTTGAATTGTTGTACAGAATAGCGTTATGGATTACTTTCCTATGTTTTTGTGTGTAAGTCACCAATGGGGACACCAATTTTTCACTGCGGCCACGAAATGGGCTGCAGTGTAATCCCTCCGTGTGTTTATGCACAATCATCAATGCCCACTGAAAGTGCTTGTTTTTTCCACTGACAGGCTCAGATTATTGTAAGTGTCCTTGTATCTGACAACATTATGGACAGGAGGCTGACAGAGAGACCTTTTTCTTAAAAGGTTAAAGGTTAAGTCACACCAGCTCTGGTTTGGTTCAAACAAACCTTTACTTCACCTAATTGGGAGAGGAGTGAGAGAGCGTGAACATCAGACAAGCAGTGGCAGAAACCATCTTTTCACATTTAACTCAGAGATTATTTTCACTGGATGTTTTGACTGGAGAAACTTAAAGATGTCAGGCTCCAACATATTTCCCTGGTTAAAAAATGCAATTACCAGATAACGGAAACCCTGTTTTCAGTCAGCACTGATAAAGTGAAGGTTGCTGTGATGTAGCTTTCACTGCAAGAGCTGTCCAGCAGCTGATTTTCAATGTGTTCAGCCACAGTAGCTCTTAATGGCATCAGGTATTTAGGCTTGAGGTACTGAACTAGCTCTTTGAATCCCTCACCCTCTACCACACCGATTGACTGCACATGGATCTTAATCATACACAATCCTACACCAACTGAGTGATGAAAATGGAAACATTCTCCGATCTCTCCTTCTTTTTCCTGAACCACTGATCCTTTTCAGGCACATGGTGGCTCGAGGCTGCACATATTCAACAGGTCAGCAGTCTGTCACAGGACTAACTCATACAGGCAGGCAAACGCCTTCTCATCTACAGGCAGTAGAGTCACCAATTCACCCAACCTGCCTGTGCTACAGACCTGGACTCTGAGAGGAGGGATAAAATGTGTGCAGATAAATGGAAATTTGTAGAACCCTTTTTTATGGGGAAACAAAATTGCATCTACCTTCCAAAGCTGACTGTGTATATATACAGAGTGACGGTCTTAGCTCTGATTGGATTCATTAAAACTGCCTAGACTTGCTGTAACCTTAGTGTCATGTGTGATAACACTGTGTGGTCTTCAGTTATCTTTGTAAAGAGTTAAGATATTAAAAACCCTTAAAGTGCATGGAGTTGAAAGGCTAGAGGATGTTTCCTATTGATGATAAGAAAGATTGATTTGATTCATGTTTATGAAGTTTCACTTCAGTAATGAGTCAAAGAAGGAGAGGAGCCACGCTCTTAACTTCAAAGCAAGAAAAAAGAAAACAACTAAGGTACAAACTACTTTAAGGTGTATAGGTGACTTAACTATATTACTAATTGTAATAGTAAAAATATGCAAAAGTGTATGTGCCAAAGACAAATGCAAATGTGCAAATTGTAAGTAAAAGAACAATAATTTAAGAGTAAAGCTAAAAATGCAGTGACCACTTCTTTGTGTGTGTCCCTTTAATGTGAAGCAGTGTACTAACAACCTCTCATCACATTATTTTCAGAGCTGCAAAGAAATAAGAGCAAGTATTATTTAACAAGAAGATAGACAAATATTACAGAACAAGTTTCCCCCCTCCCCTCAATTTTGTGTTGCATGACTCAGCTTTGTCTCATTTACTCCACTGATAATCATCTTGTGGCCTCTTGAAAGGATCACATCACCCCCGGGTTGGAAACGGCTAATCTACAGTATGTGTTTAATACTGTGTAAACAGAAACTACACTGCCGCCTGTTCTGCACCTGTTGTACTTGTCTTTGCATGGGTTTCTCCAGGTGCTCTGGTCTGATGAAATTCAGGTCAGGTGAATTGGTGACTCTAAATTACCTGTAGTCACCTCATGTGAATGTGAATGTGAGTGTGAGTGTGAGATGCTGTCTGTCCATCTGTCTTTATGTGTCTCTGTTCATGGTGTACTCCTAATTCTGGGATAGGATCCAGCCACTGTGACCCTGCACATGATGAGTGCATATAGAAAATGGATGGATGACGCTTCCTCCACCTTTCAAATGCTGCACCAGTGTGGTTTTGGGGAAATGAAATCTAGTACAGCGCACACAGTGGGTAGTTCAGAGGGGCTGGGAGGTTAGACCATTCACAATGAAACAGACCCTCTTATTGTTTAGAAAGCTTGAAGTCTCAGCAGCCATTTGACGACAGAGGGCTTGTATTGGTGCACAAAATGGATTGAAATTGTAACATAGATAAGTCTTGTAGGGGAACTAACTTAATTTGATGTTGCATTCGTTGATAAACTATCGGGGCACCACCTTCCTCAGCTAAGAAGGACTGCAGAAATTAACTGCTATATCGCTGATAAAATACTAATGAATGGACTAATGGTAAACCAGTCTGATAATCTGGATGAGTGTAAACTCTGGATACAGGGATCGTATATATTCAGCTCAAAAGGACACCGTCTAACCAGGACTTGAATCAAAATCTCATTTATTTAGTGCAATTATGGATAATGAATAATGTATCATGAATAGTACGACAGAAGATATGAGGTGATATGACAGAACACAAAAGAAACTTATGGCAACACAATGGCAAAACAAGTTGACGATAGTGAGAAGTAGTTGAAAAGGGATAACGTAAAGTTAGGGGATTAAATGAATAGTTGAGAGAATTTGGATAAACTGACAGTATCGTAACCTCACGGACCAACTCTTATTCAAACCCGCTTAATGCATGCCTACTTGTCAGCAACGCTTCTGTAGAGGCCTGCTCCAAACTAGCCGAAGATGCTTCCAGTGTCTGTCCTTGACTCGTCTGCTCGGCAGTCCGGTGGAAGACCCAGGCACACCAAGGTTGAGAGCTGATATTGGACAGTGATGATTCAGGAACTGAATTTCGACGGCTTCGGTGACAGGCGAGGAACGGCTTTGGATGGTTATCTGACTCGGACCAGCGGGTTAGCAGCAGGCTGCAGGGTTTTAGCTTGGTTGATAACTGCGAAGCAAGACTTTAGATTTAACAATAATAAGATTGATAACCTCATCGATGGCCGGTCGAAAAGTGTCTCCAAAATTATTATTACTTGACGAGAATTTACTAAAGACAAAACAAATCATGCGGCTGAGCGTGGCGAGTAAAATTAAAGTTTCAAGGAAGGCAAACTAGAAAAATATGTCTTCTGAAGAATGAAATCAGTGCAATAGACTTAGAAATGAAGGAACAAAAACACGAAGACAAAAGGACAACTAGACAAGAAGAAACAAAAAGACAGCTAAAACTAACAGTAACGCGCACTGCCTTCTCGCTGCGTCTGCAGCCGTTTAAATCTCGGTCCGGGGCGGGCTTAACCATTAGACCGTCCTTCACGAGGGATGGTTCGTAGACGCGCAATTTCGTTTTATGGGGCGAGGAGTAACTAATGATTCACACGAGGGGCTCATCTGCTTCTCACTATAGTCAATCACGTATATCTTAAATGGACGATTTTTCAATGGCATTTTAACACTGTTCGTAACAGGCATTAGGCAACTCTTATGGGTGGATAACAATCTTCAACAATAATCAAGACAACAATTTCTAACACTCATTGTAATATGTATATGATTGTTCAAGGGATAATTATCATAACATATTAATGAAATTATAGAAAGGCAGACTACATTTGCCTGAAATGATTATCACCATTATGACTACTCCTTAAGACATGTCTCATAAAGCACAATCAACTTAAACCCTATGAACCCTAAGATGGCAGGATGGCTCCATGGTGGAACCTCAGACAAATTTTGTAAGAAAGTAAAAATCACAGCTTTGTCATTTTATAAGCTACAAACACGGGAAAAGCATTGATATTATGCTGATATCATGAGCTTAGTAATGTGAAAACATCCAAAGTCAAGTCAAATATAGAGATTCAGTTATTCTGGTATGCTAGAAGACAAGGCACCCAGATCTACAAACAGTTTGTTTCAGGCCTATCCAATTTACAACCCATCAGCATGATCTGGTTTGTGGATTTCTCTGAGGCCTGGCCTTTGTTCTGCTGGCCAGTTTTATTGTCCGTATTTCCTATTGGCCATCATGAGGGAGCCTTAGGATCCTCATGACAAACATTGTGAGCAAGGTAGTCTTTGATGTGAAGGCGTTGGTAATTTCCCTTCTTGGTAATAGCGTTGGTAAGATGTCTCTGACCCAGACATCCTGTTTCCTTTTATGGGATAACCTCTACTTGTGGACATTCCAGATGGTAAATAATCCTTAAAAGTTAATCTGTTTTACAACTGCATTTGTCCTGAGAAATGCAGAGAGGAGAAGAGAAGGTCAGTTAGAGGCCAGTTCTGCTACAGTCTTTAGCTTGATGCAGCTAAAAATGATGTTCCTCTCTCTCTCTGCCTTTCCCCAGTGTTTGACTATGCCTACAGAGACTACATCCTGTCCTGGTACATCCCTCTGAGTCGCGATGAGGGCCAGTTGTACTCCATGCTGTCAGAGGACTGGTGGCAGATGATTGGCCAGTTAAGATCGAGGCTTGCTGACATTGACCTCGTCAATGTGGTGTGTTATGACACCATCCGAATCCTCCACACACACTTCACTGATCTCAAGGCTGCGTCTGCAAGGTACACAAACACACGCACACACTCACTTATAATTGTAAATAGTTGAATTCACATTTGCTTCATTAATGCTTGTGTGTCCCAATGTGTTTATCAACCATATAGAAGGGAAAGCTAGTAATAGATGTTCACTTCTGAGTACAGTTTCCGTTTTACAGTGTTCTGACACTGATGTTTAATAGAAATTGTGTTTCAGCTTTGAAAACTTTCCCCTCCCACCAGTGTCCATAACCAGTACCATCATTTTATGCGCACAGATGGGGTGTAATTATGGCAATTCACCACAGCTTAGATGACATTAAAATCCTCCTCAGTCACTTCCTTTGTCTCCATGCAGCACCTGAGGGAGGGAGGGAACAGAAGGATGGTTCACACATCATGTGCTTTCATTCTCCTGGCAAGTCAGGCGAGACGTATGATTTGATCATACTGCTGAGATGTCTGGCCTACCTTGTCTTCAGTAGTTTGGGAACAATGGAGCAGCAGTGTGTCTTGTTTAGTCAAGTTTTAGAAGCACAGCCAGTGAGATGCGGCACAGCTGAAGTATGAATAACGATGACAGTGTTAGCTTTGCCAGTGAAGTTCTTCTATCCCCTATAATATCATCTGACATCTAGCTCTGCCAGAATAACAATTCAAATTCACTCTGTCTGTTCTGTTTATATCTCACTCTTAATCTGCTTCTCTTTCATGTGTGTTTCCAGACCAGAGGAGTGTGCTCGGCCTTTTCCTCTCCATCCCTGTTTGGTCAGTCCGGACTCAGAGCTGGCCTTCCTCCGCTGTGTAGCCAGAATACTGCTGCTATGTCTGCTGCCACAAAAGGATGCCAAGTCACACACACTACGCTGCTGCCTCACAGAAGTCATCACTACTAAAGGTACTGTGTGTGTGTGCGTGTGTGTGCGTGTGTGTGCGTGCGTGCGTGCGTGTGTTAATAAACCTTTTTCATGGCAGATGTTTTTACATGACAGCAGGAGAAGCACAGGTGTAATTATTGACATTAACAAAGGCTGCATTTCACTTTGGCGCTCGACCAGTTGTTGTACCTGCAAGGACAAGTGATAATGTCTGCAAAGAAAAAGGTGCATTTTTACCATGTAACGGCTGACAATGACAGATGTAATACTGCATGTAGGTAACATCATAATGCTTGCAGTGTCTTCAGCTATTTTGTGATAAAGTTAGACATTCTCATTAGAAACCACTCTGACAAATATGTCTGATACCTATGACTTTTATTGTGTTTATAGTGTCTGAACGTCTGTTTGCTGCTTTTTTGTGCGTCTGTCCTTTCCTCCTGTATAGTACCAATATTGATTCAGCTAAGTCGGCAGTGGCTCTGTTTCATTGTCACATCCCAATAAGCCAGGACAATACCTGAAGTAGAAAAACCTGAATTGGATGCAACTGTCTTTATTAGTGTCATTCATTACACTGGTACTTTTCCTGCTGTGGTTTGGTAATAGAGTAAATCAGCTGTCTTCCTGGCAGTGTTTGTATATTACATTATATGGGAGTAAAAATCCATTATCCATTATCTTGATATCTAGCTGAGAATCTGTCTCTACAACTACATTTCCCACAAATTTAGCCCTCTGAATGCTTAAACAGCCACTTTTTTGAATTTTTAAATTCCGTATAGAGTCAATTTACTGCACTATCACTTGATCCCCTTCCTATTCTATAGTATTCATTACAACAAAAGTCATTTTCCTTTGTCCAGAGAAAATCCAGTAAGTCTGTCCTCTTGACCCCCAAAGAAGCGTTAGAATGACGTTTCCTGCAACACGACACCCCAAAACTACAAGGCAACTATTATATAATTATATAAGACATAAGATTATATAAGACTATTTGATGGGGTAAAGACTTTGGCACAAGACAGACTGATATAGCAATGATCTTAGAGAACTGTGAGGTGGGAGTGTTAGTGGTCTTTAGGTATCATGGAGATGGATTCATCTCATATCAGTGGCATGTGGATCCATTTCTCTGTACTGTACCTAACCGGTTAAGCTTGAAAGGTGACAGCATTTCATAGAAGTCTCGCCTTCTCTATTTATAAATACAGTACCTTTATATCTTTGTGTCTGTGTGCTCCAGTGTTGAAGCCTTTGGTAGAAGTGCTGAGCGATCCAGACTCCATAAACAGGATGCTGTTGTCTCAGCTGGAGCAGAGGGAGCAGCAGGCTGAGCAGCAGAAGAAAGCCTACACCTACGCTGCCTCCTATGAAGACTTCATCAAACTAATATCAACTTCTGCTGATGTCAATTTCCTCAAACAACTCAGGCATGACACGAACGGCACGCACGCGCGCGCGCGCACACACACACACACACACTGCTTTGTTAATCTGAGACTACCCTGTACTTGCGTAGACTTCCTTTAATGAACCACACTATATATGTAGATATGTAGATTTAAATACATATAGATTTGCATAGATACACACACGTTAGCTAGACAGTATTAACCACTAGTCTATTTGCTGCTGTGGAGTTACCATGGGAACAGACATATCTAATTGTGGGGTAGGCATGTTACAGCTGTATTGTCTTATTAGTCTGAGAAATAATGGCTCAACACTGACGTGTTGCTTTTCTGTAAACATGTCAGTCACCTCCATGTTTGCATATGTTGTACTTGCTTTAGTATAACTGTGCATGTAAAATGTTTCCATTGTGTCATGTCATCCTGTATTCACATCTTATTTACTTCATCCTAAGACAGCCCGTTTTGCATTTTATTGAGTGATTCCAACAGTGGATTGAAACTGAACGTGTCTCTGTCTCTTTGTAGGTATCAGATAGTGGTAGAGATTATTCATGCCACCACCATCAGCAGCCTGCCTCAGCTCAAGAAGCAGAAAGGTACAGAGACACTACAGTTTACCCATTTGACAGAAAGGCCCAAAAGTGATTCATCAAAACAGTGTGGACACTTAAGCATTGTGGTGTTAGCCAGAACAATTAAAAATCCCTTGCATCTAAACAACTGAGCTGATCTGCTGTTGATACGCGAGAAAACCAGTTGTTCTGCAACTCTGATTCCACACGTTTCTCTCAACCACTGCTTTCACTTTCTCTTAGAGCGAAAAGGTAAGGAGTCAGCAGCCATGAAGGCAGACCTGCTCAGGGCCAGAGATATGAAACGATACATCAATCAGCTGACTGTTGCAAAGAAACAGTGTGAGAAACGGATCCGCCTACTCGGTGGACCAAATTATGAGAATAATGAGGAAGGAGGGGCTGAAGACAGCGACGAGCCTCAGAGTCAGAGGGTAAGATTCATATTATGTGGACTGTGATACAGCTGGTGTGGGCTTTGATTGAAAAGAAGCTTTTGTCAAGTTGCCAAATGATTAAAAATCCCAATACTATATTTGAGGGATTGTTTAGAATATTATTTCTGATGTTGAAAGTTTTGATTATGTATTTCTTGTTCGATGTTGTGTGCTTTGGATTAAAGCATGTTCCACATCTCTGATGTTTTGTCATTCTGTCTCTCTCCTCCCTCAATTCCAGATTTTGCAGTTTGATGACATCATGTGTAATCCAGGGTACAGGGAGCATTTCAGAGTTTACATGGAGAGAGTTGATAAGAGGGCTCTGATAAGCTTCTGGGAACTGGTGGAAACACTGAAAACTGCCAACAAGGTAACGTGTATGCACATTCCACAGGGCTTAGCCCGACACTGCTCATAGTATATGGTATTAGGGGAACAGTGATATGGTAATGAGTGATGATGTTTTCCTGTTGCTGAGGTAGTGAGCTGTATGCCGGTGCTGAACCGGGGTGTTGTTTCCACACATTGCAAATATTGACACTGTTCCTTTCCATCAGAATACACATTGTGTCAGGTGTTATTTACACTTGTAGTATTGCCATTGAAATGAAGATATCCCTGTACTTTGACATCAGTTCTATAGTAAAGCGCATTAAGGAGGTGGAAAAAGCATACGAGTAACTGGGTATTTGTGTGTGACAGAATGAGGTGCCCCAAATTGTTGGGGAAATCTACCAGAAGTTCTTTGTGGAGAGCAGAGAGATTCCAGTGGAAAAGTTTCTCCTTAAGGAGATCCAGCAGAGCCTGGTGGGGAACAGAGGAACACAGGTCTTTGTTAGACTACAGGAACAGGTAACTGCCACTTTTGCAACTAACTGACTGCAGCTGTAGTGGAGAATGTCTTCTTCAGAAATGTCAAAAGAACTGGGAGCTTGAGTTACAACTGTAGTTATTCACAGTCTCAAAATGTTCTGCAAGGACAATAAAGCACCTCTGTTACTGTCATACATCTTCTAGGTGGCTGAGACGATGAGAGAGCGTTACTACCCCTCTTTCCTGGTTTCTGACCTCTACGACAGGCTGATCAGACGAGACGAGCAGCATAGCCAATCACAGTGTAGCACTGAGGAAAAGGAGGAAGGGGTCAGACATATACAATGTTGTAAAAATTGTTCATCTTTTAATCATGTGTATGTTTGTATATCTCTGCTGTTGCTTCTTTTAATAAATCTATGATTTTACTCTGCAGTGTCAGGGTCTAGATGCAGGAGAGGATGGGGGTGATGAAGGCAGTAAAGGAATCAATGAGCAGGCCAGCTACGCTGCTACGAAACTCCGCCAACTGTACGACAAACTGGAGTACAAGCGACAGGCCCTGGGCTCTATCCAGAATGCACCCAAACCAGACAAAAAGGTAAGAAAATGCAAGCAAATGTGACAAAATGTCAAAAACTCAATCCAAAAATTCACAAGGGTAGCATAAACTTATTTTTTCTTCATTCCACTGCATCAGCTCAACTCAGCTCAGCGTGCTTTTAGCACTAGGTGCTTTTCAAGATTTTGTTCCTCTGCAGCTGGTACCCTTGTGGTGTAGGCCAGATTCTTTAATTACAGTGATGCTGGTCGAAACTGCCATGACATGATCTTCAGTGTGACACAAATACAGGAACAATAGAGGACATCCTTTCCTTTGAACATCCTTTCATAAGCAGCCAAACAAGAATATCTGCCCTCCGTCAGGTGACCATGGTGTGGTTTTGCAGGCTGCCATTTTTTAAAATCGGTCCGTGTGCGGGATGCTCATGTGCATTTGTATACTTTGTGTTCTTGGATGTCAGTCACATGAAAGAATATCCACAGCACTGATGGCACATGATGATCTGATTAGATTTCAAGAATCTTTGAATTGAAAACCACCTTACACAGTTAGTCATCTGAATGCCATTTCTTTATTTCTATGATTTACATACTGTTAAAATCTGCCTTTGTCTGTTTGTAGATTGTGAGCAAACTAAAGGAAGAGATCGGAGCCATGGAGAGAGAACACAGTGAACTCCAGCAACATATCACCAGGACTGACTGGTGGTGTGAAAACCTGGGCCACTGGAGGGCCACTATCACCACTGCCGAGGTAATGTGCCTTTGTTTTACTTTAAAATCCATTTTCCTTGATCACAAATAATAAACACCTGATTCTAATTCTAATGCTGAAGAAACAAGCTAGCCATAAATTTCCCATCATTGGGTTACCTGCTGATTTGTATGATTTCCTGGCAACATTAAGTACACCACACATGTAAACACACAGCTATCACGTAGCAGGAAATGCTCAAGTCAGTATAAGTTGTGAAAAAAGGAACAGATGAGCAGACAAATGTACATTTAATACCACTGACCTTTAACCTCTCTACACCTGATGTTGCAGGCATTATATAGATATGTATTCATGGTTGTTGTCAGATCTGGTATATGAAGCTAATGTGAATATGTAGTCATTTGTGTGTGAAATTATGTGTGTGTTCCAGGCTACAGAAGAAGGTGGTGAGACAGTAGCTTGTTACAGTGTGTGTGTTAGCCTGGTAGAAGCAGAGGAGATGGCGAACAGTCGCTGGAGCGTGCAGAGGAAACTCACCGAGTTCCAGATGCTGCACCGCAAACTTACTGAGGTAACGCCAAACCCCAAACCCGTGTGGATATTAATCCTTTCTGAACATCAGTAAGCAGTTCTCACTGTGTATTAGTAGAGAAATATCTAACTGTTGGCCTTGCTGCTCCAATGCTTCACCCCCTCCTCCACATGAGAGCAAATTGTATTTCACTGCAGCGTTGAGAAGCAAACTCCATATGCAGCACTGCAGCAGAAAGACTTTTTGTTTTTAAACAAAGAAATGTCACAGTCTCTGTTGATTTGATGGTAAATTTATTGCAAATTGCACATCATACAAACCGGAGACTGGAGTCTGTTTGCAGCTTTTATAGCATACATTTAATACTCAAAACTATCTTATCTAGAATGAAGGAAGACAAACGGAAATGTACTCCAAAATACCTCAGTTTGTGGGCTGTATCTCTCATGCCTGTGAAATAACAGTTCAATCTCTGTGTGTCTGTCTTTTTCAGTGTTTTCCATCACTGAAGAAACTCCAGTTACCATCACTCAGTAAACTCCCCTTCAAATCCATCGACCAAAAATTCTTAGACAAGAGCAAAACTCAGCTCAATGCCTTTCTCCAGGTAAACATGTAAATATGCAAGTTATATCACACTTGGCGGATATCACTGCTAACTTGACAGGAGGATAATATCAGTGCTTCGTGCCTTTTCCACAGTCTGTTAGACTTAAAAGTGCTTCTCTTTATACTTGCAAGTAAACCTGTGTTCATTTGAACATGAAGACAAACAAATTTGAAAACACTAGAGCTGATATTCAGGGTAGAATAAATGGTTGACATAGTTAGTTAGAATATTGGATAATTGGTTGAATTTGCTAAAAGTAATGGACATGTTTTTGAAAAGATATTGAAATAGGTCTCTGGCTGGAACAAGTTCACACTGCCTCTTTCTAATTGTTGATTCCAGCTAAGTAATGTTGATGACAACTTCAGCTTTGTGTGTGTGTCTGTGTGTGTGTGTGTGTGTGTGTGTAGCGTCTGCTGACAGATGAGCGATTGTGCCAGTCAGAGGCTCTCTACGCGTTCCTCAGCCCGTCCCCAGAGCATCTCAAGGTAATTCACATCTCGTATTTGGATTTCAAATAAGACAAGACGATTTATATGTTATTGTCTTGTGTCATGCAAACATGCATCATATAGAAAAACCTTTTTGCCGCCTCAGAGCTACCACATAAGGTGTGTTGTCCTGTTATTTATTAAAATAAAGGACTAACTGAGTGTTAATGAGTCACACCAGATGTAAACCAATAGTGATATTTTATTGTGTGGGTACATTGGTGTGTTGTAAACACTATATTGTTTAGTGATTATGTCTTGTTCGATGTTTGAAGGTGATGTCAATCCAGAAGAAATCGTCTTTCTCTCTGGCCTCCTTCCTGGAGAGGCTTCCTGGAGATTTCTTTTCCCACACTGAGGTACACACTCATTCATGACTAAAGCAACAGTAAACTGTGGACTGTCTCAGCACTCGAGCTAATCCTCATTTGGATCTTGTGTGTTGTGTGTGACTGCTGTTTACAGGAGGAAGCTGACGATGACAGTGACTTGTCAGACTACGGGGATGAGGCAGACGGGAGGAGAGATGCCCTGGCTGAGCCCTGCTTCATGCTCATAGGAGAGATCTTTGAACTCAGAGGAAGTGAGTCGTACACTGTTGACTTTTTGATTGCTGTTGCATTGTCCATTTTAAAACATGAGGGCATATCTTTGTTGTTTGTGGTTTAGGTGGTTAGCTAGGTCCTGACTTTTTGGGACCAAAGACTGAATTCTAACTGCTTCTGGGTGAATTTATTTAATCATTTCCCTTCTCTCACTACCCGCCTATCTGTCTGTCTGTCTCAGTGTTTAAGTGGGTGAGGAAGACTCTAATTGCACTAGTCCAGGTGACATTTGGACGAACTATCAACAAGTAAGTTCGAGCAAATTGGCAAGTTTTAATGAATAACAATGAACACGTAATTCGTTTGAATCAATTTGAAGCAGCCTTTGCTACCTGATTTGAGTAAGAAGCTACCAGGTGACCTCAGATTTGTTGCTGTGGTAATGTTCCTGCAGGTAACAGCCTGACAGCTGCAGTGCATGAGAGACCTCCTGCTGTTGTTTTATTGACAGATTTGAGATTTGAGATTGGATCTACGAGACTAACGTCCTCCCCTCTGCTTTATTTTAGACAGATCCGGGACACAGTAAACTGGATCTTCTGTGAACAGATGTTGGTGTGTTACATCAGTGTGTTCAGGGACACCTTCTGGCCCAATGGGAAGTTGGCACCACAAGTCAAGGTCCGAACTGACAGTGAACGCAGTGAAACCAAGGAGCGGGCTCAACAGAAACTACTTGACAATATCCCAGGTAGCAACACGAACATGACCTGTAGATCCTCAGAGTACCTGAAATGTGTATCATCTGACTTCTACTATTTGTTTCAATCTGATCTTTTCTCTCAGATGCACTAGCAAATCTAGTTGGCCAACAGAATGCCCGCTATGGAATCATCAAGATCTTCAATGCCCTGCAGGAGGCTAGTGCCAACAAACATCTCCTCTATGTAAGAAAAATACATATTATATCAAACAGCATCTTTGTCATAAAAAATACATTTCATCAAATTATTTTGTCTCACTGTCTCCATTAGGTATTGATGGAAATGCTACTCAAGGAAATGTGCCCTGAACTCAACGCGGAGGTGGACAACATCTGAACACACACACATATCACTGACCACACGCAGTCTCTCTGTAGCTGACCAAATCATAAACTGCCAAGCTAAGAGACAGGGAGATGGCCGTCTGGTGAAACCTCCAACAGGAAGCAGCTGTGCTGGTCAGAACTGAGACGCACGCTGACTCTCTTGGTTGAACTTTGCTGTGAAATGATGGAAAGGTGGGCTGACACCAGACAGAAAGGGGCTGATGTTTGACTTTGATGTGGTACAGGTCTAAACTTGAACAGGGAGAAACCACACGGAGCGTGACTTCTTCCTATTTCGGCAGCCGTCTCACTTGACAGATCACATCTCCAACTGAAAGTCCAAATTCACATGAGAACAAATTGTATTTTTGACATTATGTGACCCATGTTTGCTGTTTCTTTTTTTATGTCAGTAGTACTGAACCAGATCTGTACCACAACAGAGATGAAATCTGTTCCTGTGTAAATGATGACAGTCTATAGGTTAAAGGACAGGTTAACAATTCGTGCAAGTGAACAATTTGATTTAATTTGATTGGTCACCAGTTTCTAGATCTGATAAACTAAAGACCTCAAGTAAATGCCGCAAAGACAGTCAAAGTTCAGATTATCAGTGTCTGTCAGTGCCCATGGACCTCTGAACATTCCTTCTACACACAACCTGAGCAACAACACTTGTGTTCTGTGATTCTTGTTAAGGCTTATAATTGTGCAATATAATGTCATGTAAGAGTCATTGTGATGATTTTATTTATGATTATTATTGATAGATTTTATTTTTACCAAAAATTGTTTAGAGAACATTTATATAAGCAATAAATTGCAAACAAAAGTTTGATGTGGCATTTTGATTTTCTTTCTTTCTTTAAAATATGAATATTACTGACACAGCTTGCCCACTGATCAGGTGTCATGAAAAGATGTACTTGAAAAAGTTAAAATGCATTCATCACACAAAAGAAAAAGGCACCGTTTTCCCCCTCAAACAACAGAATAGCGTGATTCCAAAACGGTGTAACAGTTTTTTGTTTGCCCCCCCCCCCAAAGACGTGAATGCACCATGTGTTCCCCACAGACTGAGCTGAGACGGTAGGGGAAGTGGGCGCGAGCGCTGCCATAACGCCTTGGTAATAGATCGTCAAGGTATAGAGACTAGGTCACGTAACAGGAAGTGTAGCGTATGCTTTCAAAATAAGAGCATAACATGCCTGGGTAAAATTCCATAATCTCCAAAATTGCATTAAGCAATTATAGGCCTGCACCAAATGTATTGATAATTTTCAAATAATGCAACTGAGTGGCTCTCACATCTTGTGCTTGTGACTGTTAATGGTTGCCAATTCCACAAGGTAGGAGATTGCAATAATGTTACTCAATTGTGTCAAAATGTTCAGAATGGAAGCAGAATCAAAGTCAGTTGGAAAGAATAACTCGTGCTGTCCTGTAGGATAAGAATGACACACTCCACTGTGCCTCTGATGGGCTCACCCTGATATTCTCAGCCTAATCCTAACCAGTCATCACTCCTCGTACCTAAACCTGCCCAACCCAGTTGAGGGAAAGTATGGTCATGACAACCTTGTGTAGTAGAAAAGAGGTGGTAAACCTTAATGTGTGTCTGAAAGGATATATAAAGTAACATGTACTCATGTTTCTGAAATGGACATAGCCGTAGCAGCAAATAGATTTTGTCATACGACAATCTACACAATTTTGTATATGCATGCTCATTATTTGATGGATGCTGGTTTTGCTACTAGTCAATCCCTTTAGCATGGATAACTGCAGTAATGTCTTGGTTGGCCTCTGGTCCACTGTCACAAAACAGCATTTTGAAAGAAGTGGATTCCAGACAAATGAGATGAAAACTATGTATGTAGGTCATCAAGTGCTTTCAATGTTGCACAATTGTGTAACCAGCTGAGATAAAACAATATTAACAATTGTAAGCCTAAGGAAACACTTGTTGCAGCTGTTTTTTTCAACGGGTTTATTTTGACACTTGAAACCGGAAGTACTACAATGTTGTGTTATGGATGCAACGTGATGCTGGACTCAACGAAGATACCAAGGCGCCATAAACATTTGCAAGCTAGCAAACATTGCCTTATCCGGTAACGTCATATTCAAACGTCGCTCAATGGTAAGTTTTCATGCTAACGATAATGATACTAATAATTTACCATGGAAAACTAACGCTAGCTGGGCGAGAAGCTCGTCATTAGCCAAAGTTAGCTTTCCTATTGTTTTTTGTCATTCTTATTGGTTTTAATGTGGGTTTGCTTTTCCTTTAGATAAAGCTAACTAGCTACTTAACGTAACATACAGACTACGCTAAACTAACTTAACATTCAGCCCATATAAAGTGTTGAAGTTATTCGTCATACGCATAATGTTTGTATTGACATAATGATAGTCGCTAAGCTATTAGTGTTAGCTAAGCGGGTTAAGGCTATCTGTATGGAATGTAACGCTATCGCGTTCATTGTGGTTGCCTGACAACTGAAAATTAAAGAGACAGTAACGTTACCTACTCGGTCGTTAATCAGTATGTGTTAATTGCTGTAGTTACTATCAAATACAGAGTCGACGTGACATGTAACTAACGTAATTCCGTAATATGATGATGACAATGATTATGGTCATTCTACCATATAATCTGGTGCGCGTGATCACTGTTTTGCCCACCGCCTCAACAGTTGAAAACGATAGGCAATCCAGTTAGCAAGTGACTGAATTTATTACCACTCATTAGACCACAAATGAGGAACTAATCATTGAAATCACCTGCTGTAGTCTTTGATTTTGTTAAAACTAATATACATTTGGCCCTCTATGGCACACAGTTGAACACCCTTTACAAAGGATAATTAGGCCTGTCAAATATTATTTCTAATCTTCTCCAGATAAAAGCGTAAATAAATGTCATAATTTTACACTGTCTTACTTTATGCTTTCTCTGCAGTAGTGATGAATATAAGCAATCGGGGCATTTTGCGTTGTCAGTTTGGAGATGGATGAAGAGCTGGAGAACTTCATCAGGGAGCGAAAGGCGAGGGTGGCTGAGGATAAAGCCAGTTTAGAGCAAGACCCTCCTTATATGGAAATAAAGGTGTGTTGGAATGATGGTTGTTTGGTTATTGGTTTTGATCTGGTTCAGAGTCGGGGTTGTGGATGAATAATACATATTACACAGACATAGGCATTTTATTAAATTGTGATGCATGTGACATTTTCACTTACCCCCCCTAATTTCTCTCTAATTGACTGACAGGCAAAACCCCACAGAGCCTATGGGTCCACTGTTAAGGAGAACATCCCTCCCAAGTCTATAGCACAGGTGAAAGGTACAGTACCTGACCACATTACCCCCTTTTAATTAAGTTTTTTCATTAGGACATAGCAAATACCTTAAGTCTATCACTGTTATTAACCCATGTCATGTGAGCAATGTCTGACAGGGTAGATGTTGGGTTGTGTCTACATTAAAAATGGATGGATGTGTTTTGTCAGAGGAGAGTTGCAACGTGGGTCTACCCCTTGGTGTGGAGTATGAGAGGAAGAAACAGAGGCTGCAGCATGAGCTCCGCATGGACTACAGGCGCTACATGGCTCAGGTGACTGTCACAGACTTACTTGTTTACTCATGCTCAATACTTGATACTAGTTCTATATAGAAGGAAGAGATCACTTCTGCAGAGGTCCACTGAAGTGTGTGCATCTGTGCATGTTTGGTGTTTGCTGTCCATTACACTGTGTCCGTGTCTTTCTATTTTGTAAGGCTCCTCCAAATGAGGTCAGTATCCTATCGTCGGCATAGTGGTCAGGTATCCTCAGCGACGTGTACAGTCTGGAAGTATCACATGACCAAGCTGTGTTAACCAGGCAGTTTGACCCATGAAAAAGCTTCTGCATGATGTGATTGAATGTGGAAACCCAGCATAAATACCACTCCTTGTTGTGGATATGTTGTTAATCACAAAATGTTCTGGAAAAAGCTGTGATATATAAATATATTTACCATTAACCTGGTATACTGATTGTATTCAAGTTGCATACTAACACTAATTACTCTGTAAACTAAGGTATTCCATTTACCAATATGATAGAGGTGGGTTCATTTGAGTCTCCAGTGGTCATGCTGGGGCACAGCTATTAACTCCTTTCAGCTTTAGATTTCAGCTCTAGCTTGGTGCTTTGGTTAACACTGCTAATTTTAGAATCATGATGGTGATATTTTATGTTCCAGAAAAAACACTTTGCAGAGCCTGGACCATTAATTCACCTTGATAACAGGAGGTGTGTCAAGGTAAATGTCTCTCTTTAATGACTTAATGATTTGAAAATGATGTCTTTAATTGGACAGGTTAATTATGTTTTTCTAAAAATCTGACTCTACACAAAAGTCTAACTAATAACCTCTTCTGTTTTATGAGCAACCTATTTTTAATGAAGGAAAGTAAGTGAACTTCCTCCTTTTTCCTGGATGGCTGCCAAAATCTGTAGAAGAGCAGACTTGAAAGGAATGAGTGATGCAGAGACCCAGCACAAACTTCCGCATTCATTCTTTGTAAAAGAAGAAGATCCAAAGAGCCTCTCTTTGTTTCCCAAAACATGTTCAAAATGGAAAAATAGAAATGACAAGTGTCACATGGTGAAATCTAGTTACGAAGTGAGCAGGGAAGTTGAAATAGTTAACGGTTATGTATAAATGGTTCAAATGAATGCATTGGGAACATGATGGAAACTGTTGATGATGGGGTGCTTGAGCTCATGTGACAGAACTGTGTTGGTACAAAAAAGTTCAGGAATCACTGATTTCCATCAGACAAAAGAAACTGTTGCTTTGAAATGAAGTGCTGTGATTGTACCCAACTTCATACTTCAGATGGTTGATGTTGACATGATGATAGCTTCATACCCTCTTTTTTTAACATTTGCTGCCCTCTACAATCATGTTTCCTTTTGCAGCACCTGCTTGAAGACCAGGCAGGTGCTCTTCCCAAGCAGCGGCCCGCCCTTCGGAGGGATGCAGCCACTCTGACAGAGGACAGTAGAGGGTTGCACAGAGCTTTGCGCCTCGCTGAAGTGAAGAGACTGTGCCCTGAGGAGGATGAGGAGCCGTCACCACGGTTTCCCAGGCATCGCGACAGGCTTGGGAGGCCGGTGGACCAGGAGTCAGAGGAGGAGGAATACTTTAGGGAGGAGCTGGATCTGACGGAAGCCAGAAGGCACAGGCTTACAGGGGTTGAAGCCGATCATGAGAAAAGACGAGCCAATAAGACAGATGGCAGGTACCTGAGGGGAATTGTCCATTATTTTCTTTATTTATGTGTGTATGTTAAAAGCATGTTGTAAAATAGTTGACTTGTTGTTTGTCCTTATCTATGTGTTTCCCAGAGAGAAGAGGGAGAGCCCAGCAGATGTAGTCAGAGAAGGCAGGAGATCAAAAGCACTGGTCAGAAATGTGGATGCTGAATTTGCCACTGGCCTTGTAATAGGTTAGACATTTCACCTTTTGCAACACTTTATTTTAAAAGCTCCAGCATTGGATGAACCTTTACAAGGCTTACAAGAAGTGTTGTTACTCCTGAAAACATAGTCCCTGTCAGAGCTATTTGTTGGTTTAAAAAAAGAAAAAGGTTTTCTGAAATGATAGATTACCCATTTGATGGCATGACTAGTTTAAGAGACTCAAACTAAACTACTGCATCGACGTGGTCTCTTTGTTTCTCATCTGTTCAGGAGCGGCAGACACAGAGGATGCCTTACAGAGGAGGAAGGAGCGCTACAGACAGGAGCTGCAGGAGCAGATCGCTGAACAGCACAGGAACAAGAAGAGGTACGTTGTCATAATCCTTGTCTTTTTATGTACAATTTAATACCTAAATAATACGTTTTAGTCATGTAGATGACACATATTTAGAGTAACTTGCCTCTGAAAGGCTGCATTATAAGATACAGCCAGCTACCATCCTGACAGCAGCTAATGTGCCTGTCAAGGGCCTAAAGCAAAATCCTGAAGTACTTCTTGCTGACTTGTTGAACATCCATGCAGATCAGTGTCATGCTTATTATGTGTGTAACTGCAAAACAGCTGTGTATATGTGTGTGTCCTTGTTACAGGGAGAAAGATTTGGAGCTGAAAGTCGCAGCGACAGGGGCCAATGATCCAGAGAAACAGGTCAGCTGGCAACTGACAAGCAACCCTCAAGAAGACTGTTGATTATATCAGTTTTGATCACCAAAAGGGAGATATCAAAGGGATTTTCAGTGTGTTACTACTTCCAGTGTATTTGTTTACCTTTCAATTTTGTCTCTATCCACAAACCAGCCAGACAGAATCAGACAGTTTGGACTGCACAGGAGAAAAGACCTTTGGGTTTTGGAGCCCTCTGCAACAGGAGCGAGCGAAACATCATCCAGAAGTCTACCTAACAATGAGAAGATAGGTGTTAGAGGCAGAGAGACGCCTCCTCCTGAGCAGCCCCACGTGGCCTTCCAGTCCCCTCTGCTGGAGTACAGCCCTGCCCTGGGGGGAGGTGGTCTGTCTCCCAACAGCCAGTCTGCAGCCCCGTCCTTTCCCAGAGCCCTGGACACACCCAGGTATCCTTAAACATAAACCACATGGAAGTTATAATCCTCAAGATGTCAGTCCTGGTTAATTTGGGTACACAGGTGGTCACTGTGCTAACTGCAAGTGCAGTGCTATTTTGAAGCGTATCCTGATGACTGAAGCCTGAAGAAATCAGAGCACTGATCAGTTTCAACAGGTCTTTGATACAGTGATCATACTGTCTCGCTTTCTTGCTCTTATGGATAATGAGCATTGTGTTCATTGACTGCAAAGTTTGTCATCGTTATCAACATAACACAATGACACAATTTTATCATAGGATTGAGATTGTTTTATCGCCCAACCCTACAGTGCAGCCAAACAAACTCACATTATTTGATAAAGAGGTCGATAAAGGGACTGGAAACTGTCTTTATACACAGTACAGTGCAGTTAATTTGATTGAGAGTTGGAGGTGTGCAGCGCTTCATTTAACAGCTCACTGTGGCTTCTCCTTCCTGAAATATTTCAAATGATAGCTCCACAAATGGCTCATGTCTTGTTTTGTAGACTCATGCTGCTGAACGACTGCAGTTAGCAGCACCCTCAGTGACAAATACATTGTGTTTCCGGTGACACCTTCACAATAAAAGCCCCCCCTGTGTTTGCTGATTGAACACTGTTAATGTGAAGCAGAAGGGTATTGTTACACTTGTCACAGCTCTGATATGGCCGTAGCAGAGTCAATACTGAATAGTGATGGTAACAATCAGTGAGGTGAGATTAGACACAGTTGATGCTGCATGCATGCATGCATCATTTCCTGTTGATCTCTTGTGAGTATGATAGTAACTTGAATCCATCATGGGGATGGCAGACTCATTCATGAAAATTTGAAGGGTTACATTACTTCATTAATTATTCAATGTCCTACTTTGCATCTCCAGAATCCCCTTGTTCCCTCCTCATCCTCCTTCAACTCTCAGTGAAGCCTACAGGAGCCCGTATGGAGAGCCTAATCACTACTATGGCACCAGAAACCTGCTTGACCCAAACATGGCCTACTGTAAG
The DNA here is from genome assembly GCF_039877785.1 of Chaetodon trifascialis. Taxonomy (NCBI): domain Eukaryota; kingdom Metazoa; phylum Chordata; class Actinopteri; order Chaetodontiformes; family Chaetodontidae; genus Chaetodon; species Chaetodon trifascialis. The sequence continues at coordinate 8,405,094 of NC_092060.1, forward strand.
TGCTGCTCTCCTCTGTTAAATGGGAGTAAAACAACTGTCTTAACTGTGGTGTTGGCTGTAGGCTATATCAATCTGCCACATTCAGCATCATCATCATGATTTGAACTCATTTCATTTTTCTGTCCAGATGGTCACTTCTCTGCTGCTGGTGCTGGCCCTCCCATGTCCTACTGGAGCATACCACCAGGGGGAGGTGTGCCCAGCCAGTTTGGTAATCACAGTCCTCACAGCCAGCACAGTGGAAGCAGCTTCCCTGAGCCCCTATTACAGTAAATATATCCTCTTCACTTTTGGAAAGCAGGTTCAGAATATTATTAGCAGCCAAATGAAAGTGGCAGTGAATTTATCTGCTTTGCCAGCACACAGGCATCTTACTTATCATTTAGTGATTTCAGTGAAACAGATTGTTGCAGTGGATATGAATATGACAGTGTGGGCCTGAATCTTTTTTGACAGGCCTAACAATGAGACTGCTGCTGTGAACTCGCAAGTCAGGGTTTTCCCTCCAGAGAGATCCAGATCAACCAGGGACAGGATTCTGAGCTACAGGGAGGCTCTGAATCAACAGGTGGGTTAAACTCATTTTCACTCTCTATTTAAGTGCTGTCTTTTCTCAGATTGGTTCAACAGATGGGCCTCCACGCTGCCATCATCATTCATTATAATTATAATTTTCCTAAACACAAGTGACTCCACTCCTGCTTTTTAGTTCTATTGACTGTACCTAATAAGTGTATGGATGAAATCACCAAACCCAAACAATGATTGACACTCAAGGTACAAGTACAACAAAAGGTTGATGAATGTCAATTTAATCAAAATGGATTACTGCATAAAAGCAGAGGGAACAGATATGGATCTATATGTCTGAACATTTTCAGAGGATGCTGCTGAGTCAGTTCTGTTGTTGAGCGTTAAATGCAGATGCTTTTAAAAATGAAGGGTCTGAATGTTGAAAGTTAAAAATGGTAAAAGGTTTACGTTCATGTCGTTGGCTGCCTGAAACACATTGCAGCCTTTATCGTGGGGTAAACAGACCATAATGGCTGTGTATGAACAGCATCACCTTGGCTTGGATCCAGTTTATTATTAGGGAGTAACAGAAATAAAGTGGCTGCAGGTAACTTTTAACTTTCACTGCATCCTAGTCTGTGATATGTTGGCAGGAAGCTTCCAGGAGAGGGAGCAGCGAACGTTACAACAAGGTAAAGGTGATCCAGTTTAGACTCCAGTGCAAGTGAAGCTACACCCTTATTTCCTCATTAATGTGTTGATAGCATTGGCAGTAGAAGTGTTTGCAAGATCTCCCTCTAGTCAGGTGTTACTTCATACCCCAGTACCACCTTAGTCCCATCCCAGTCCTCCCTCTTACTCCTCTGGTTGTTGTATGATAGTGAAACTGCAAAAGTCTGTTCTACTGCTGCCTGTGCTTGCATTTTGATGCAAGCTCGGATGTTGTGAAGAAAACTGGCTGCTGATAAAGAATATTTCCTAGTGTTTTAGAGAATAACAATTGACTTTAGAGAAATCTGATGTAACCTGTAAAACACTTGTAATGTAGATCCAGGAGCAACAGGAACGGAGGCTCCTGGAGAGGGAGGAGACGGCACGTTACGAGGCCCAGCTGGAGGCCGACATGAAGAAGCACCAGCCCTGGGGTCGAGGCGGAGGAGGAGCCCCACTCAGAGACAGCACTGGGAATCTCATCGGTATGTCCCACACTGCTGACAAAGGCACCATAAAACTTTTTTCTATGCAAGATAATAACACATACACACATCCTCTTCATGGATGAGAAAGTCTTATCTCCTATTCTTGTACCCAGCTGATCTCAACCAGATGCACAAGCTGAATGAGGAGGCCTACAGCAACCCGGAGCAGTGGCAGAGGAGAGCCACGGCTGCCGTGACGGCCCGCCGACCAGAGTTCCCTGACCCCAACGAGAGGGTCTCTGGTACTGTAGCAGAGTGCAGTATGCATGACAGTAGTGACAGGCTCTCTGGTACCAGAACCATCTTCATTCTCAGTGTATTTAGCACTACTAGCACTGCAGCCTGCACTAAAATAATACAGAAAGAAAAAGAACAGACAGCTTAAATTAAGTATAAAACACGGAGTAGAATACGTACAACAGCTGGTCTTATGGATGGAGCTCTGATACACTGTAGCACCACAGCATAAAGTCATCTTCTAATGTTGTCCCAGCTTTGGCTCCTGCCCAGAGAGATCTCTCCTAGACTTTGAGGAAAGTTTATTTTGAAAAGAATGTGTTTTGGTCCAACTCACAATAGAATTTCTTCCTGGTTCTTTTGTAGGTTTCACCCATGTCCAAACCCCCCAGTTTGCCAGAGGCAATGTGTTTGCAAACCAGCCCACCCAACAACAGCTGCAGGAGCAGGACAAGTACAAAGCTTACCTCAAACAGCAGGTACTGCTTTAAACAGCTGCTGCCTGCTGGCTGTGTCTTATGGTGGCTTGTCTTGTCGACCATCCCGTTCTCTAGAAGTGTAGCTACCTGCTTGTAGAGTGAGTTTACCGGCACAAACCAGAAAGAGGTTTGCTTCGTGCCTTGCTAACATTTTGCCTCAGCCTTCCTGCCTGCGAGTAAAGAGCTGCTCTGGGTTTTGGGATCATGTCAATGGGTTTATGTTGTCTCATTAACCTGGGTTTGGTTACAGATTGAGGAGAAAATGCGTAAAAAGGCAGAGGAGAAGGAACGGACGAGACTGGAGGAGGAGAAAGAGGAGAAGAGGCTGGCAGAGCAGAGGGCTCGCATCCAGAGGGAGTATGAGGAAGAGCAAGAGAGGAAGAAGCGGAAGGAAATGGAGGTGAGTAGTTAAACAAACATTTACTCTTGTGTTTGAAGTTAAACGAGAAGTTAAATTTGAACCTCCAATTCTTTCCCCATTGCCTCCGCCATCCTCTTTCTTTCCTTGCTCATCCGTCACTGCCTCGGCTCCTCAGCAAAAAGCCAAGAATGAAGAGCTGATTCTTCTGGCTGAACAGAGGAGGAAGGAAGCGGAGAGGAAGAAGAAGGAGGCAGAAGAGAAGGAGAGCGCTGTCCTGAGAAGGCAGTATGAGAGGGAAAGGCAGGCTCGGATGGAGGAGGTCAGACAGCTCCAAAACAAACACCATCACACTGCAATTTAGTGACACTGAAAGTTCCAACAGCAGACATGAAATTACAAGTTGGCAAGTATTGAAAATGTCAATACTCTTGTAATGTAAATGATGTAATTATTATTAAATATTTCACTATACAACAAAGAGCATCCAGTGATAATCAGCAAGTTTCCAGGACTAGATGTGTAACCTTACCTGGACCTGTTCAGGAATAGTTTGAGTGGTATTCTCTCTTTTCTCTCAGCTGACAGCCAGCTGACATGTATGTTCTTCATATGAGTGAGGCCAAAAAACCCTGGTCAGTTGTTTGTATTGACAATTTGAAAAACAACAGAGAGCAGCCGACTGTTACTGCCACAGTATGAATCTGTGTAAGGCGTGAAGCTGACCAGCCACAGAGCTCTCCAGTTTCAACATGCAGTAGTAGGTGACAGGTTCTTTAAGAAGTAGGAAATGGTAATATTTCTTCTGCTTTGACGTTCTTCATTGATCACCCAAAGGGGAAATTCTCTTTTGAACCTGTTTTGGATGAAGGATTAGCCTGTGGCAGCAGTGTTGCTTCACTTGAGCACGAGTTGAATGTTTTTCTAAAGATAATTTGTAGCAGAAATCATGTGGTGAAGTAGATTGGCTGAAATCACTTTTTGCAGTAACCGGCAACACTGTCAATTACCCTATTTAATATTGATGAGCTGTATATAAACATTTGATAAATGCTTTATATGTCCCCTGTAGCCAGTCTTAGCATTTCCCATTTGGTCGTCTTCACTGACACCAAAACACACATAGTGGGCGACAACCATCAAGTTGAATTTAATTGAACCATAGTTTTTGAAACTTTCATGTAGAGAACGGGCGGCTGTGTGTTCTTAGGTCTGCAGGGAGCCATCGCCTCCAATCCCCACTCTGCAGAAGAAACATGGGCAACACCAGTACATCCCCAGGCCCCCCACTGTTGACAGCCAGCACTCTGCCCCCCTGTCTGTGAGTCACACACACTTGACACAAACTTTGTCTTTGTTTAAAAGAGGATTTTTTCTCAGCATCTTCTTCCCTGAATAAGTAAAGGTTAGCGCTGTGTTCTCTCCCCCTCTGTGTGTCTCTGTTTTCATACTGTTAAATTTGTCTTTCAGGAGCGCTCCTTGTCTGGTCTCCAGTCCCCTCCAGTCCCTGCTCGTAGGAATCAGCTCCGAGCTGCAGGTACTGTAGAAGTTATGCAGTTAGTTGTTTGAACCAAACAGTAAGACACTGCAGCTTTAGCAGTCTGTCCCACACATATGCTGATTATCCTGTAGTTGAAGCTTAGCGCTGATAATTAGTATTGGTGGTGAAAAGACTGTATCAGATGTAGTCTGTGTGTGTTTCAGGTGACCAGCATGATGTGTTCAGTGAGCTGTCAGCGCTGCGTCGGCAGCTTCGCAGTGAACAAAAGCGTCTGGAGGGTCGACTGCAGCAAGGCGACTGGGAGGAATTCGACTCTCCTCTGAGCGACAGGTCAAACCCCGGCAGATGCACCACTCTTACTGTAGACTGATTATATTTAGTCTCATAAATGCAGTTTTTGGTGGACATGTTTGGAAATGTACTGATTCCTTACCTTCGGTGTTGACACATGAATCCGACTACAAAAGGATATACTGGTAGTTGTGGATCTGTTGCTGTGCATTACACTTTGAATCCTGTCCAGTGGTACTTGTACCCCAGGGGGTACCTGTGCGGCTGCTTGGGTATACATGGAAAGATTTTGGGGGAGTTTTATTTATTTAATACTGTGAGATCAGAGAGCCTGGACAGCCATGATGATTGGCCCTTTACTTTCAGACTTTATGTTAACAATGAGTGGAAGCATTCTGCTGTGATGTGTGAGAGACTGATAGCAGTTACTAAGTTTTATTGTGTGTCTTTGCCTGTATTTGTCCAGACATCGGGAGCGCCCCCTTGTGGACGTGTTTGATATGGCTAGGCTGCGGCTCCAGGCTCCGGTCCGAAGACCTAACTCCAGAAACATGGGGCCCAGAAACCTGCTGCAAATCCACGACTCCCTTCAGCTCAAATACTCAGGTAATACACGAGCCTTCCAGTCTTCGCTGCACTCTAATTATTAAGAGATTATTAGCTGTGACTGTTTTGTGTGTGTGTGTGTGTGTGTGTGTGTGTGTGTGTGTGTGTGTGTGTGTGTGTGTGTGTGTGTGTGTTAATGAGACAGATGGTGAGTCCAGGCTTTGCTTCAGTGAGGTTCCAAAAATGGAGGAAGTGGGTATGGCCAGCAGGAGAAGGAGGGACTACAGAGATCCATGTCACCAGTTGGGCACCCAGAGGTCAACAGCCCAGGATGGTTAGAGCTCACTGCTTTTGTTGAAGTCATGGAAAGGCATCATTTATGCAAGGAAAGACTTGCTAGCTCCTGCTGCTATATGTATTTTTTACCATGCTTAATTAAGCTAGCAGGAAGAGACAGAGCTAGTGACCTTTGAACTTTTAGAGAACTTTTAGCAGATATTTTTCTTAAAAATGTGCTGATGCTCAATGGATTGCATTGTGTGAACCAGACCACCTGCAGATGTAGCCTCGCTGTTGTGATCTGCGTCAACATGCTTCTTTCCTTATTGAGATGGGATATCCAGATATGCAGATCACATGTTAATGCTGTGTAAATGCAGCTGTACACAGCAGTAAAAAGAGAGAAACTAAATAATGTCCTTGTGTTGCAGATTATTTTGACCTGTCCCCACCACAGCAAAGTAATTATCTGGTGAGCTGAAAAGAAATACTGGTTTGGCTTGAAGCACCTGTGCTCCAGCTATAAAATCCACCTGCTTTATATGTAATGTAACAACTAACTTGTAACTGTTGGAGTGGAATTCTGAAACGAGTTGTCTGTGTTGCAGAAGAGTGTGATGGCGGGGTCTGCAAGAGGTTGTCTGCTGGAGTCAGAGAGTGCTTTCATTGGTAAGACTGCCATGATACAATTATTTTAATGGAGGCATATTTACTGTCTTTATTTGAATCAAGATGTGCAGCATTTTTCGTCTGGCATCACTGAGGTGCAGGCGTTTGATAATGACTGAGCTGCTACAGCACAGTGTATCCTCTCTAAGTCAGTGTATTTGAGATGCCTGGGGCTTATTTGGCTTTTCGGCTTGTTGTGTGTTTGGCTTGTTAAGACCCCCTAGGCGATGCCTTGCCAGTGCCGCGTACTCCAGAACTTGAGAAAACCCCTCTGCTGTCAGCCAGGGAGAGGAGGAGGCTGGCCAAAGAGTCACAGCACCACCAGGTACTACACCTCACAGGTGTCTGATGGATGTGTTGTTGTGGAGCTCAAGAATTCACCAAGTAAGCCACAACGTTACTTTCATGTCCTCTGGTTGCTTCAGGGTCGAGCTGCTTCCAGCCAGCACTTTGACCAGCATGATGACTACACGGGTAACAGACTGCAGCAGGAAGCAGAGGCCGGCGGTGAGGCGAAGAGCCAGGACAGGACGGGTCGTCTGATGGCGCTCAGTCGCCATGGCAACACAGCCGGTATCACTTGACAGATTGAGTTCTGCCGCTTGTTAGGTTTTATGTAATTATTTCAGTTTTTTTGGACATATTCACACATGAAAGAAATTTTCAGGAATTAAGTGATTCAGAATTGTAACATTTGTGCCCAGAAGCCATTAAATTCAGCCAATATTCAAATAAGCATGAGACTGTTGATGTTAGTTGGATAAAGAAGAGGGATGTAGGAATACCAAAAACTCACGGTACAATAATCCCTCGATATAAAGTTGACAATACGATATTTATCGCAATATTAAAAAATGTTGGCACACATCCACTCTAAAAGTCAGTGGAGCATCTTCAATTTCTTTTTGTTATTGGCATGTTCATCAGTCATTTTCTCATTGGCTTTATTTTTAGCCGCTTGGATTGCATGAAAAGGATGGTGGGAGTCTGTCTTCTTGACTACTGTGATTGCACCCTCTGCTGTTCAAGCAAAAACAATACAATTTTTGACAAGGAGAGATAGTGAATGACCATGTAATGTCACAATAGATCGTGTCACAGTCATCGATCCATATATCTGTCGTGATATTGTGAGATTCGATATATTGTTACATCCCTAATAAAGAATAATAATAACAATATTTCCTCAGCAAATATTTATTTAGTATATTCGAGACACCTTGCTGTCGCAATCACTTGTTTCACGACAAAGACAAAGTGGGTATGTAAAGTTTGGTTTTCAGCTCTTTGAATGTTTCACTCCGTCTCTTTGCTCGTCTTCTGCAGGACTGCTGGATCTGTCTGATGACGACTCCTCCCCTCCTCGCTTTTCTCTTCACAATCCTAACCATCAGAGCTCTGTAGAAACTGTCGCCACAGATCCCTGGATGCAGCCGGGAACATCGGACGCTCTGAAATGTTTGGAGTGACCATGAGGAGGCTCATGGCTTTTGTGACAAATAAATAATGTGAATAGGAACATCTGAATCATGATAGGTGAGGGTGGAAGATTTAGGGGCATCTCTGGACAGAATATGGCATAAATGGAATATAATGTTCACAATAATATTCACACATGTTTTCATTAGCATATAATTACCTGAAAATAGCAAACATTGTTTTCGTTAACTAAGAATGAGTTCTTCATATCTGCAGAGAGTTCGCAGCCACAGTGGCAGAGGGTGAGGCGAGGGTTCAGTTAGCTGCAAACCTCACCACTACATGCCTCTAAATCCTCCACACTGGACCTTTAAACTATTGTTTACATCAGAGAACCTCGATATCTGATATCATGCTGAGAACTAGGTGTTCTTTTTTGATAGGAATTGACTATTTTATTAATGACTATTATCTATCTATTAATGACTAAGTTATTCTTAAATAAATTCTATTTTTATTATATGAACTGTGTATTTTCTTTGCATCACAGCCTCAAATTTACAAACCAGATGTTCTCCAACACATTGTGTTTAATCCTAGATAGAACTCCATCAGCAGGAAGTGTGCCACACTTCCTGTGGGATTAACAACCGTTTACATAGAGATTAGTGCCTCCATTGAAGTTTCACTGACATGTACTTCATGTTAACTATATTGTAGGTTGTTATTTTTGGAAATGCATTTATGCTTTCTTGCCAAGTCAAAGACATTATCAGATTAATACCACTCTTATGTCTGCCTGTTCAGTAAGAAGCCATCGCCAGCTGCCAGTGTTGTCTCTTAGTTTAGCATAAAGACTGGAAATGGGGAAAAACTACAACTGTTGCCTTGTTCTGTTCAAATGTGACAAAATCTTTGCACTATTTCTTGTCTGAAAAGTTGTGGTGAACAGTATACTTCCCAAAATGTTAACTTATTCCTGAAACAGATGGCTGCGGTTAACGATTGTCAAACATGAAGTGTGAACACTCAACTATGGAAGACATATTGTAAAAAGAATATGAAGAAACAGTAATTTTACAGTCTATACCTGAATCCTACTGGTCATTTTTCACTATTAACTTTTGACCTAGAAACTTAAAAATCTCATTCTCCAGATTTTCATATTGTATCAAATACAGATGAAATGCCATTACAGATCGGACCTTTGTCCTCCAGGCCATACATCATCTGCCAATAGCACTGCATTAATGTCTAGTCAGGGAAAGTAGTCCACAGAAAATCATTCTTTCCTTGAAGCAACAAGACTTTCCCATCTGCTGTTGGGTTGACACGATACCATCCAGAAGAAATTCTATGAAGTGATCAACTTTATGCTGCTTTGTTTGAGTCAAGGCACTGAGACAGAAAATGCTGAACCTGCAGTTACATTTCATTTTTGAGATCTAAGTATAGTCTCACAGAGCTAATTGTGTGGCTGCAGACTCTTTGTATCACTGTATCACAGGTTTTACAGTTTTTGGGGCTTGCTGCTATTAAATACTCTCATGAAATATCAATGAAATCTTGCAGAGTCAGTCTCAAAGCAGCCGTTACATTATTCACTGTCTGAAAGCAAAGACACAAATTAAAACTAAGCTTCCAGTGGACAGAAGGGACTGGAGTGCATTCATCACCTTTAATTGTGCAAACAGAGTCCGGTTCAACATAACTGTGTCTTCATCAGAGTCAAAGTGGATGAAGACATAAGGCAAACAACATACAGTGATCAGTCAACCAAAGACAGATCTACAGTTGTCATTGGCTAATTGGTTGAACAGGGAACAAAACATCATGGCTCCATACTTCCCTTTTAATAACATTTTACAACCAATCGGAGGAATCTACTCAGTCTCATCAGATGCATCAAAGACCTCCAAATGAAAGAAATGGGATTCTTCTGGCACACGAGTGCAACAGGAAAACACAGAGATTAACATCTCAGAGTCTCTGCATTCACATGTTTTATACAGCTGCATCTCAAACACCTTTTGACCTTTTAACACAGGTTGAGTATCTTATTAAGCTACTGTATGTTCTGAGTTGGAACTTCCTGTTTCCTGTCAGCAGCATGATCTTTGACCACAAGCCACTCTGATCATATCTAGTTTTTTTTTTTTTTTTTTTTCAGGACAATTTAAATATATTTTGAGATCATATGAACAGTTTTGACTTAAATATCTAAATAATATAAGGTGATGAGTTCCTAATGTGTGGATGGTCAACGCACTAAGAGATTTTTGATGGATTAGCAGCCCGGGCCTACCGGAATCACCTTCATCCTACCTCCTCTCATTGACTATCTCTTCAGAGCAAGCTCTTCATTTATAATTCACATCATCAAAAGATCATTACAAGCATGTCTGAGGATATTCAGGGCCTAAAAGCCCGTTTCCAGTATTCCCAAGCTGACTTGGATGACTTAAAAGCCAATAAGGAGAAAAGCATGGATGACATGAAAACCATAACACAGGCTTTCTCATCTTACTAAACATCCACTAATGAGCTGACTCCTAAACTGGATTACCAACCCCTTTGAAATGATGATGATGCAGGCATCTATGAGGAATTTTTTTTTAAATCCTGACAATAATCGTGATTATTTTAAAAAATGCTAATTTATCATGCCAATTCTAGAATGAAGATCAGTTGAATCAACTAGACAACACTTGACAACATATTAATGAATGATCGAAATTACAAAATAAATGCAGAGTTATTGTTATATGTTAAAATATATATGTATGTAATATGTTATGAACCCCACAATAAACACATCGAATATGTTTGCAAAAGTTCAGCGAAAATGATGGAATATTGAGGAAGGTTTGCTCTCTGATTCAGCCTTCTGTGCATGTAATTCTGTATTATAGTTTTATATATCCATATATTAATTACTGCAATGTTGTTTAAGATGGGACATATACTTCACATCTTAATCAGACATATTTTATCCCCAAAAAATTTCTTGGAATGAATTCAAACTCAAGTCCTCAAGAGCCTTCAGCACCTTTGTTTAGGAACTTTAACATCTTGTCCTTTCATTCTGTAAATACTTATCTAACGTGTGTGTTTATGTTTAAATTCATGTATCATAGGCATAACCTTCCAGATACATTTCATAATTTCTTCATTTTATTATCACACTTTCATTCATATTCAGCAAGACATTCAAAGGGCTTTCATTCGACCTGACTGTCGCACTTCAAATCATCATTTTTCCATCAAATTTAGAGGCCCTTATCTCTGGAATTCACTAAATCCACATTTGAAGTCATCAACCTACTTTAACAATTTTCAAATCACATTAAAAAAAAATCTCTTACTTCAATAGATCTTTGAGTAACTGACCACAATATTTAGTCATCAAATTTCTATTTTGCCTCATAATGAGTTCCTTCTTTCACAGTCAGAAATGATTCTTACCACATACTTCTTGAAGTATTCCTATACTGCAGTCCTGTGGCACAGCGATGAGCAGTGCTTCTGTCACATCCTGTTGCTTGTCTTGTTTCGGGTCTATGGGAAGAGAATTCATTGATAACCCATTCAAAAACATAGTTCTGTCCAAGACTGCTTTGTGGAAAACATGTTGATGATGTTGTGGTTATATGTAGAGGTGATGTCTGATAGATGTCTGATTTTCTGAAATATATAAATGCTATTACTAACTGTCTTTCTTTCACTATGGAACAACATGAAACCTCTGACCACTTTCTAGACCTTACAAAGGAAACAGCAGCATTATTGAGACTAAAGCTGAGAGTAACCATCCAGAACAACAATTTGCAATATTCCTGTTGGCCAATTCTTGAGATTGCTCGAGTTCTTTACACATGTACTGGTAAAAAATACTCCATTAAATCCTACATCAACCACAGCAGCACGCGTGTCTATATACTGAAATGTTCCTGTGGTCTGGTTTATGTTGGACCAACAAAAAGAGATTTAAAGATTAACATAAGACTGCAATGTGTACACAAAACAAGGATTATGCTACTGCTTGACACTATGCACAGGCTCACCACGGCTTCGCAGCATCATCAAAGTTCTGGGGAATGGAAACCAAATCAGCTTCTTCTTCATCCTTCTCCTCGAGGTGGGGACATCATCACCTCCCTGCTCCACAGAGAGGCACATTGGATTCACACTCTGAACACAGTGAAGCCCTTTGGCATCAATGAAGAAGTGAATTTGTCATGTTTCCTCTAATGTGTCACATTTGATGGATGTTTACGCTGGTGTTTGGGGTGTAGCAGTTGGACATTTAGTGCACTCCTTCTCCTTCAGCCGGGGCGCCATCCAGAGAGAAGTGATGACAAGCAGCGAGGGAGGAGGCGTCACCTTAAACAAAGCATGATCTTTTAGAGCCATCAGAGTTTATTGCTCCATTAATCGCTGACAGGATGATGACGTCACACAGAAAAAAAGTTATACCAGCAATCACCTGTTGGCTGCTCAGCTGTATGTTATGTATATTTTCTGGTATTCATTCATTCAGTTGGAATAGTATAATTCACTGCCCTCAGAGCACTGTTCCAGTGCACATTCAAACAGTGTCATTTAAACCTCAAGGTCTGTACAGTGAAGCTCCAAAAGGTTCATGTCTCTTTTAACAGCAATTCAAGATCGCCACCTCTTGGATGACCTTTTCAGTACAACAAAACTGTAGAGGTGTCATGATTTTAAACATTAAAATACACAACTACAGGATAATATCAGTCATTTTTACATGTAACACTTTTATGTTCACTTAAATGTTGCTACAACTTTCTGGTCTTTTCCCCCCTCAGTTTACAAACAAATCTTTGAAAATCGGGGCTAGTTCGGGATCTCATTTTAAATACAGATTTTATGACATGTGAGTGAGGAGAATCAGTGGTTTTTCCTTTTTTGTATCATTTTTTTTTTTCAACTATTCCAAGCAGGGTTATCTCAGTGCAATCTCATAAACCCTCTCAGTCCATTCAGGAGGGTACCCTCACTGGACAAATCTGAATTTCATGTCCTTCGTTTTTTCCATAACGTCTTTGGTGCTACATTCTCTTCTTGTAACTTTCAGATTACTATTAACTTGTTAAACTCATTAAACTTGACTTCAAGATTGGGCAAATGTGTGTCTTTGTCAGGGTTCAAAACAAAATTTCTCTCTTGAAAAAAAAAAGAAAAGAAAAAAGAATAGACTAGATTGTTATAATTGGGCACACAAATAGTGTTTTTTCATGACCAAAGTAGGTAGATCAATGCTAAACTGATCGGGCAGAACGGCTGTGTGGTCCCAGCTCTGGAGACAGAAGTGTAAAGCCTCCAAATGCAGTCATGTGGTAGATTTGTGTACAGGCTTGTGTATATTTATATACAGTATACATATATATAAACAGGTGGTTGAGGTTGGGATACACACTGCCTTTGCCATTTGAACTGAGTAGGGCATCTGGTGTATGCGCTTTCTGAGATGCATTTTAAAAGGTGAGCAGACTCCACTTGCACCACAGGCATATGCCGGCATGGTCATGGAGCAGACCCACTTAATATGGCAACTCCCACCCTTGGATTTATCATCCAAGAGATTTGAAGCCCTTTTCAAACAATTGTCCCATGACTATTGAACACCTGGTCTAGCTTGACTGTACTCTGAATGCCGTTAGTCTTACTTGTTCATCCACTTTGACTCTGATGAAGACACAGCAATGTCAAAAGTCTGCTTGCACAATTAAAGGCTTTAAGTTAATTGGTGTGCACCAGTCCCTTTTGTCCTCTGGAAGTGTGCTGTCATCAAAGCACCTGATTCAGCTGTATGTTCCAGGAAGATGTGCAGAGAACCCTGTTTCAATTAAAACTAAGAATTACTCAAATAACATATGTGAAACCATTTGAAGCTGAATTTTGCCTGTGTCTAGAAAACCCATGGGAGCTTGTTTTCAGCATCATCCACCAAACCTGAACAAGTGAGAACAAGAAAACGAAAAGCTGCAGAGCCTGCGGTCATTTATCATTTGTCCCCTGGGTCTGATTTTCTGCATACTACATGAAAGCAGAGCTGTTTACCATCACATTTCTGATGTTGGATTCCCCCACTACAACATAAATGCTGCATAACAAGTAAGCCTATAAGCAAAACTGGAGTAATGGCAGAAACCCAAGACGTGGATTACCACCTACCAGAGAGAATATCTGATGATCTGTCTACCAAAACCAATGCATTTTTATTTAGACAGCAACTAACAAGTATGACAACTGTATGATGAGGTGATGGAGTCTAGGTTTGATGCAGGGATGGTACAGACTGGAGTGTTTGCTGTACTTAATGAGGGTTTAGAGCTTTGTAGTGGTTGAGCTAGTGGCTATCAACAGTCCTCACGTATAAACATCTTCTGCAGTGCTGGGAAGCAGGTCAGCATATGAAAATTGCATTGGAAAAATGTGAAAATAAAAGAATGACAGAAGGTTTGAGGGCATGGTTATTGTATCCTAAAAGAGAGAACACTTGTTGTACTTGCACACTACACACACACACACACACACACACACACACACACACACACACACACACACACACACACACACACACACACACACACATTTTCCATCTCTGTCTGTCTACCAATCGTATCTCATTCTCCTTCCATTGTCTTTGTCTCTCTCAGTACCATCACTCTGTTCTCTCATTCATGCTCTCTTGCTTGTGTGGACACACACACACACACACACACACACACACACACACACACACACACACACACACACACACACACACACACACACACTCTGTCTTGTTCACACTCCCTTTCCTGCCTGGATGAGCACTGTCGCTTGCTCACTCTCTCTCTCTCTCTCTGTCTGTATGAGTGATGACCTTCTCCAGCATTGGATAGGAAGGAGGATAGAAGCCATCTAAACTCTGCTATGCCCCCATTACTCAACCAGACACACCAGTGTCAATATACCTACACACACATACACACACACACACTGCATCCCACTCAGCATTACACTGACTCAGAACAGGCCACAGCAGCATAGCATGGCTAGCAACTTCATCCAAAAATTGATTGTCAAAAAACCAAACCCTCAGCTGGTTAAATTTATTGCTCCAAACTAATTTTATGGTTTTTAACTTTCCTTCAGGCCAGCCCAAAACAAGAGGGGAACAGGAAGCCTTTTGCTTCATCTTCCCTGTAAGCAGGACCCAGCCAAATTAAGCTCTCACTTTTCATGCTTGTAATAATGTGAGCAGGCATCCAAAAATGTCAGACTGCACTGACTTCTACACATTCAGGCCACTTAACTTGTTAATTGCAAGTTCCTGTTCTTGGTGGTGGAACAATATTAGCTCAAGTGATAATGCTACTAGTACCACTCAAGGGCATGTCCTTGTAAAAGAGGCTTCCTCATGGAATCCTTCTTTTCAGCCACTTAGGAGCAGTGCAACACCCTTTATACACAACACTGACATGTTACTTAAACATAACATGCTATTAAACATGCTATTCATTTTGTGTTTCTGGCCAACAAACAAATCACTCTCCTCTCAGCTCTGTTTTGGTGTCCTGTGGGAAATAAACTTAGCAAAAGTCAGTGGACACCTCAGCTAATTATTGAGTTCAGGTGTTTCAGCCACATTCATTGCTAGCAGGTGCATAAAATCCAGCACACAGCCATGAAATCTCCACAGACAAAGTGCATAAAATCACCTAGCAGCTGTGGCATTATTCACTAACTAACACTAACACAAGTACTTTGTGTCAAGACCTTCATTAAATGGGCTTCCATGGTTGAGCAGCTGCATGCAAGCCTCACATTGCCATGTGCAATGCCAAGCAGCAGTGAGTGGTGTAAAGCACACTGCAACTAGGCCGTGGAGCAGTGGAAACGAGTTGGAGTGACGAATCGCTACACTGTGAGGCAGTCTGATGGACGAACCTGGGTTTGGAGGATGCCAGGAGAACACGATCTTCCAGAATGTATAGTGCCAACTGTAAAGGTTAGAAGAGGAGGGATATTGTTCTGGGGCTGTTTCAGGGTTTGGACTAGGCCCCTTTGATTGACTGAAGAGTCTTCTTAATGCGACAGAAAACAAAGACATTTTGACCACTTGGGTGTTTCCAACTTTGTGTGTGGAGATGGCCCTCTGCTGTTCCAGTATGCCTGTGCCCCTGTGCACAAAGCCAGGTCCATGAAAACATGGTTAGTTTGGTGTGGAGGAACTTGATGGCCTGCACAAAGCAATTATCGACTGGAAGGCAGGTCCTCTTGTCCATCATGCAGTGCCCGACCTCACAAATGCTCTTTTGGCTGAACATGCACAAATTGTCACAGACACTCCATATTAATGCCTCTGGTTTTAGAATGGGATGTCTAACAAGTTCATTAAAGTGTGATCATCAGGTGTCCACTAACCTTTGGTCATACAGTGTATCTGGCTCTTGAGCTGCTAACTTTATCTTCCCAGCACTAAAAACTGCAGTGTAGTTTATCAGAACTTTTTCTTTCAAAGCACTCACAGCTTTAAGATAGTGATCAAATTAGTTTTTAGACCAACAATCTGACCAAAAATACATATTTTGGGACACAGAGAGCACTAGCTTAGCTTTTTATTGCCTGAATTTATGTGTATGGACTTAGCTGGTTGTGTATATCTCTTTAATGTGTCAATATTGTACTGAAAAAGTTGAATATTTTATGTTTCAGTTCCTTATGAGCCACCGTGTTAGCAGAAAGACACAGGCGTTAGCGGATTTACAGCCCTCTATGCTGGTTGCACTTTATACTTTAGCTGAATGTTTTGTTAGCATTCATTAATTTTGTTCAAATTTCCCCTCCATTTACCCACTGAAGGTAATTCTGCCCTCCATTGCCTCAAAAATTACCGTGACATACATGTAACCACTGTACTGTGTCTGAGTGTTTATGTGTGTATCAGTATCAGTGGAGAGAAAACACAGTCTATGTAAATGACTTCAGTGCTTGTCTTGGACAGTGTGTCGAGGATCCCATTCATTTTGGTCAGCGTTATGAATCCTTGATAAGGCTAATGAACGCCATAGCTCACTTATGCTAATCAGTCTCTTGAATTAGCCTGCCACTGGAGCGGCCTATTAGAGGAGATCACAGCGTAATGGATGGTATTAAGGCTGCACTGCCCACTATAGTTTGTGTGTGTGTGTGTGTGTATGTGTGTGTGTGTATGAATGACTTTGTGTATCTGAGTGTTTTTTAATGAGTTAAGTGTCTTTGTGCAGCTATTTTTGTGTGTTTGAGGGGAATGCAGTTCTAATAAAGCACAGAAAATGTCCAAAGTTCACTGAAACTGAACAAAGAAAAATATTATGTCTTTTTAATTTTGTGCTATGTCATTGAGAAGTTTTTAATCCTTAGGTAGTGTTTGTGACACCAGTGGGAATGAGTAATTCTTTAGTCTCACCATTGGATGGCAGTAGTGTATCACACAGGACTACCTGTACCATAGTTGAAAAGTCCCTCTCCAAACAATAAACTTCAGACAGTGCGATAAGATATTCACAAATGAGGCAGGCAGGGCTTGTTTCAGTCGCCACAGTGACTATGATTAAAAAGAACAGAAAGAATGCATTTTAATGTATTCAGACTGGGACTATGATCTCTGCTCGCAGTGTTTCAAACTCAGTGTCTACTCCAAGATCTCTACAACTTCTTTGTTTCTTTGCCTCTCCTGTCCTCTTCCCCTTTTTTCTTCTGACCCACCCTGTCTTTCCCCCCTCCCGCCACCCCCCCTTCCTCAATAACAAGCCAGGAAACATCAAACTAAATTTTGGATCAATTGTTTGATCATTCCATACAACATCACTGCTACGCCCGATTTAGCTGACACACAAACACACACCAACACACACTGACACACACTTGTGCGGCCTATCCCTTATGTTTCCTCTGGGATGTAGCTGACAAATGACAGCGCTAGTCGGCTGCCAGCCCCGAGTCTCTTGCTTGGCAGGGTGTGTGTGTGTGAGTGTGTGTACTGTACATATGTGTGTGTTGCTGGAGAAAAAAAATCGTTGAGGGACACAGGGAGAAGGAGGGGAGCGTTGGCAAGATTCTTGCTTTCTGATTGGTTGACATGAACATCCTGCAGAGTTATGGATTTTTGACAGAAAAGATAGTTTGCTTCGACCATGTTGCTCAGTAGACTATGAAAAACCGCTTATTTTCTTTCTTTCCAAGTACAAACCAAGTATTTGTGTTGGGAAAATCTGTTATTTGGCCATTTATGGATTTTCCCAGTGGGGCACAGGAACAGATGAAAACAGCAACACATGAAAGGAGAAGAAGGAGTAGGGGAAGCTAAGGATAAGGAGGAGGGGGGCAAAAGACAAGACCTTTAGTTTAAGATATCAGTCTTATTGGCAACAGCTGGCTGGTATCTAGTTAATTTAAGGCATACAAACATACTTAAGCATTTTTAAGCCTAAAGCAGACAATGTAACTTACCCACATTCTCCTCTCAGAGACTAATTTTAGAGATTTGAGAAAGTTAGCATGGACCCAGCAGCCCAGAGTGTCATATACCAACACACTGTCATACCCCTCAACATCTCATGCAGATGCATGAGGTACCCTTTAGCATCTGCATAAGAAGCACTACCCACCTCCAATGTAAGCCCATTCGCGGCAATATTAAACACCACCAGCAACTGCTCCTGCCATCCAACACGTTCTCACCATAGCAACGCAAAACTAGGTGGGTGAAATTCATGTGTTTATTTGACCCATTCATCCACCCTACCTTCCTCCATTTATGGACATTCTTGCTCTATATACTACGTCACCTTGCTCTGAGTGTCTAATATTGACCCGGATGGGTTTATATTGGAGTTAGTTGAAAGCCCAGTGTGGCACATAGGTACCCACCTTTAATGCTAAGGGGCGTGACAAAGTGTCTGTATTTTACACTCTGGGAATGAGATAAGGCTCAAATCAGAGCTTGGGTGGAGTGGTTCCGTGACACATCTTGACAATATCATCAGAAGACGGGTGTCCTCCCAGTTAGACGGGCATGACACACCTGCTCAGTCCTGAAGGCATCAAAATCAGGTGGCCAAAGCACATTTATTTCTTCCTTTTACTGAAAGGAGCACTGGTTCTACTCTAATCTCCTTCTGGGTGTCTCACATCCCTGTCCACAATCTCATTCTTAGGGTAGTAGGGAAATCAACAGTGTGGTAGAACTTCTGAATTACTGACCCAGGATGTGCAACCCAGGGTCAGTACGCCATGATGATAGCCTTCACCTGCTGCTCCACTCGCAACATGTCCAACCCTTGGGCTGAGCCTTATAGGTGGTCGGCCCCCATACTTAAGAGTCTGACTGTATCATAGTCAGAAATGAGATGTGTTTGTAGTTTCAGCACCTTGAAATGGGAGTATCCATTGAGCTCTTAACAGGAAGCCAGAGGCAGAGGACACTTACTGCTTGTTTTTGCTGAACATTGCAGTTACTCACACCACTCACAGTTCCCTCCAACTACAACAATCTTTCAAAGAATACATGTTGTCTAAGATGAGTTGTGAAGGTTTTGTAGTTTCAAAGCTTGCAGTCTGCATTGGCTCTTGCTTTTAGAGCTAGACCATGCTAAGTTCTGCATTTCAAAAGTATCATGATTAGCTTTGTTTTTCTTCTCTCTGTTAAATTCATCTCCTGACAGAAATCAGGTCAACCACTGAGCATGCTTGATGTGATTCCACACAATGCTTTGTCCACACTGGTTCCTCTGCAAGCTTCTGTGACCGACCCTTACCCATAACACCCTTCCCTGCAAGGTCTCCAGACAAGCGTTAGTGTATCTTAGCAGGAGCTGAATAATTTCAGACTTGGTTTACAGACTACAGGAATGTCATTGTGCTTCCTCAACATGATCACACAAGTGGTATACATTTTCAGCTACTGTTAAAATAAGATGGTATATAAGACCTTGGCTGATATCACACTCTTGTTTTGTCTGTGTGAAACCCAGAAGAAGGGCATTTCCAGTGGAATGGATGTTGGGAAACCCCCTATTTTATTGCTGATAATTTAACAGGATTTACCTCTAAGTGTATTTAGTAGCTCTGCCTGACGTTCTTGTCACTTATCACAGGTTAATGTCTTGTTTTAAAACTGCTAAAATGCTAAAGGCTTCCATCGTCAGAGAAGAGTTTTCCATTCTGCTGAACTGAGATTCACCTCTCCTTGCAAAGATTAAATTTTAGTCTTCAAACTTCCAAAGTCTCTGCAAAACTGTGGCAATTTAGTGCTGGGTTCATTCATGATGACTGAGCCTCTTCACCAACAGGGGCGGAAAGGATCACAGGATAAGTTTGTTGAGGTGATGGTGAAAAAAAAGAGCCAGAGGAAAGATTATAGGGAGAGGTGAAAGGAGTAAATCAGTGTATCTACAAACCCGAATCAATCTGCATCGTCGCAGAAAATAATGTAAGCAGCAAAAGCAGAGCGGACTCATAAATGATCAAGACATACAAGTGATAGACCAGTTCTCGTCTAATTAAAGGTTGTTGCGATGGAGGGATGGAGTGAAAGAGGAGAGCAGTCGAGGCCAAAGCAGCTGAGATCAGGTAGAAACAGATGCTTTAATTAGCAGACTGAGAAATGCCCGTAGCTCTGCGTGTGTGCATGTGTGTGTGTTTGATGGTTTTAATTAGTTGAAGAGTAAGATGAAACACAGAGGAAAATCAACAAAGTGGCATCTCTATAAAGGTTAACAACCACCCACCTTCTTTCCTCTGCCTCTCCTCCCTTTGCTCTCTCTCCTCTCTGATCCTTTCTTGCTGAACGTTTGTAGCGGAGGGAAAGAGGAAATGAGAAAGAGAGACTCGGAATGAGAATGAGGGAACAAAGACGCACAAGAAGACAGAGTAAGTCTCTTTAATCAAACCAGTAGCTCAAAGAGCCATCAGCTTTATTAGCTCTAAACACAACACAACACAACACAACACAACACAACACAACACAACACAACACAACACAACACAACACACAAGCATTGAATTCAATTTGTATGCCTTCAAACAAGCATGTTGTTGAAGGCATACAAATTGTGTTCTGCCCTCCAGAAACAAGGGAGAGATTTAGTTCAAGCTTGTGTCTCGCTGTACAGATTACAGGTAGACGCACAGAGATTACTGTGAAACTAAAATTGAGTGTCTAGTTTCTGATGTCTTGCCTGCAGCCTGAATCACCAAAGACATTCCTCTCCTCTTACAACTTCCCTGCAAGGGTTGCTTTAAGATTATTTTAGTGGTGAAAAAAGAGATTGATGGGACAGTTATGTGACAGGATGATATGCGACACGTTTCAGTCCGCCGAGCCCGGAAACAGGAAAGACAAGTTTTTTGTGTCCTTGTGGTTCCTGGAAGCCATGAGCCATTACACTGTTTGTTACATCATGCACTATTATTGCCCCTGACTGGTGGATTATCAGTGGACCTATTAGGATCATTGGCTTTCTTTCCTATGGTTAAAGAGATGGTCAGTGATGATGTCCAAAGTCTACTTCATGCCATTTCCCTCTTTAGTAGCTCAGTGTGAGACGGTGATTCGCCTACACTCTGTCTGTTACCAAACAGCTTTTACCCAAGCAAGCAGTATGGCTCTAAGCAAGGCATTATCAATCAGTCAGCCTGCTCACAAGTAAATTTGGAGTGAAATATTTTTACAACTATCAAGAGAAATCCCATTTGGTACAGACATTCATGGTGCCCAGAGGATGAATCCTAATGATCTTGATGACCAGATACCTACAAAACTAATGACACTGCAGCATCCTTCTGATACGGCTGCTTGTTTGTTGTGCTGTTTAGTGTCAGATGTCAAAGGATAGCATGCCAACATGGGAGACAAAGATAATACACATGGTAAACATGGCTGGCTAAACATCAGCATGTTAACATTGTGATGTGAGCATGTTAGCATGCCAACATTATCATTTAGCTTTCAGCTATGTATTAATTATACAGACTATACTGAATGTCCGACTTTTTATGCAGATTAGTATACAAAACCAACCCAACTTAATCATTTTATACTGGCAGGAAATCATACAAAATCTGCTCCACTGTGTGTCAATCTGACTGCAACAATTAAAGTCCAAATGTAAAAATCTAAAGATTTAATTGTTAACTTTTCTTTTCTGTTGTGCTCACAAATCTGTTGTACAGCCATCCACACTCCATTCCCCTTCTGTAATGCATTAAAGTGTTTTTTTTTTATGCATACTGACTTTATTTTGTCACACATAACACATAACATAGTTAAATGACAGCTGGTCTTAAAATAATAGCCTGTCTAAGAAAACATAAAGAGGGAAGTACGAGCAGGAGGACTGAGCTGCTGAACCCTCGTTCAAGGCTCATACACGTGAGTATTGTTTTAAGACAGACATCTAAAACATGTGAACCTATTCTTTCAACCTTTCTTAGAATTAGTGTGAGGTGTGGAATTGGGACACAGCTTTAGCCTTATTTCCATATCTGTGTGACAAATGTCTAAGCCCGGCAGATTTTGGCCTGCTGACTCGTTTTAAACAGGAAATCAAATTCATCTCTGCACACTGAAGAGACTCATTGTAATCTTGGATTTCCAGATAGTGTGAGAAGTGGGAAATCTTGAATAAATGAACAGCATCTTGGTCCCACTGCTCTCTTTAGCCTCTTCTCTCCCACTGCAAATGTTATTGTGGTTAATTGATTTTTCATCAGAAGAGATTAGAAACAGAAGCAGTTGTCTGGTGTGAATAAATATATGCCTAAACTGTCATTTGCTCCAACATTAAATCTTAAATCCACTTCTTCATTAAAAGCTAAACAAAGCACTGTTACATTTTCAATGCAAATGATTTTCCTATGGGAATCATTTAATCTTTCAGCATGTTAAAACCTGGATCTAGCTGTAGCACCAGTTTTGAGTTCAATTTGAAAAATGAATATGTATCTAAAGGACCAGTTAAATGGACATCCGCACAGCAGACTGTGGTGGAGAGGGCAGCACAGGGTAGTGAGGAGCACAGGGGAGAAACAACCCAGGGCAATCCTCAAAACGAATCCTCAGGCTACAGCCTCAAAGACTCTTTTATCAGGGCTGGTGAGCGCTCTCTCCCTCTGCCTGTGTGTGTGTGTGTGTGTGTGTGTGATTGCTGTCTGCTTCTATATCTATTCCTATTCCATTCTATTCTTCTGCATTATGGTTATTGACATTTTCCTGCAGACTGAAAATCACTTTTACAAAACACTTTGACACACAATGGTAGATGTTATAGAAAGCAAACATAACCGGTTCTGCCTGTAATATATTTAAGAGCAATTGTCAAACTGGATGTTTGTATTATTTGTCATTATCGTTTGATCTATGACAGTCGAGCAGGGTGAGTGGAAGATGTGGGTTGTGTGTGTGTGTGTGTGTGTTATTTGGCCTGTGAGGATAAGTGTGTGGATTTTACTGCTGTTTTATAGTCCATTACAAGCCCATTACTGCAGCCTCATGGCCTCATTCTCTTCTTTATATTCTGTATCTCTTTATGGTGTTAAGTAGCTAAATAATGATAGCAGAAGGGGCAGCAGTACAAGCAGGGCTGCTGCACACTCAAAGACACAGGCAGGAAGTTTTTGGCAGGAGAGACAGCCTACACCACCTGAGCTGCGTTTCCACCTGACTATCAAGCTGTCCAACCTCAAACTTTTGAAATGTCACAATTAGGTTTGCTTCCACCCATTTGTCTGATACAGATAAATAAGCTGCCTGAAATATTGTGGGCTGTGACTGACAGAAAATGGAAAACTCTTTGAAGAATTGATTAGTGTTGGTCAAGTTGTTTTCACACCTTAGTGACAGCTATCGTTATATTTCATGCTGTCTAAAGACGAGAGGGAAAAAGACTTTTAGAATGCCATGCATCCATGATGGAAACGTAACACTGAGTGTTATCTATCTATCTATCTATCTATCTATCTATCTATCTATCTATCTATCTATCTATCTATCTATCTATCTATCTATCTATCTATCTATCTATCTATCTATCTATCTATATTCAAAATTAACATTAAAGGAATAATCCACTAAAAACATAACTCGAGGATCACACTACTTTTCAGCCTGGCATTATTTCACACATCAAACCTAATCTAAATAAACTGTTGCATCAAGTCAATCTAATTCCAGTACTCCCAGCTACACCCCCTAATCAAGTTGATTCACTCACTGAACCGACCTCTTCTGCAGTCACCACCACTGAAGGCACAAAATGATATCATTAAATCATGTGCACTTAACCACTTAAAACATGATACACAGCTGGAAGTGGCCTCCTGTGCAGCCAGCAGCCTTATGGTTATTAATTGAAAGATCTACATGTGGGCTGTCTGCAGCCCCCAGATTTTTATGGCCAAATGTAGCGGCCTCGGTTGATGGGATGGAAAAAGAGCACAGTGCCAGACAGCTGAGTGGACAGAGCTAATGCCTTCAAGGTTAGACGGGTTATTTCTGGTGTAAAAACAAATCTATCATACATTGATTGGTTTCAAGAAACTCTAATTTTCCTGCAATTAAAAGACTTGTCACAACAAGTCATCATTTGTGGCAATTTTCAATGTATCCACAAAGGTTATTTCCTGTTGATTTTAAGTGGAGCAGCTCCAGGTTTCGTGTTTGTGTCATTGTGAAGCATCTGTTCAACAAACAAGAAACAAAGGGGAGAGCGGCTATACTCTGCCTGGCCTGGGTGCAATCCATCAACATGCATCATGAACTGTGTGTGTGTGCGCACAGATTTCCTGGTGATGGTGGTGGGGGTGCATGCCTCAGAAGTGATTAGGGAGTGTTTTCAGCTCTGAGACATGTCATGAAGGAGAGAAGTCAAACGGCGCTCCTTAACACCCACACACACTCGGAGCAGCCCAGCACAGTTTGACCCTAGTCTGTTGTCATCAGGATAGCTCACTAATTAAGAAGAGCGTCTCTCACACCGACACACACGCGTGCACAATGACAGCTTGTCGCTTGTCTCCCTACCCGGGAGTCTCGTGAGGGTCCTGTGTATGTATATCTGTGTATGTGTGTCACAGTGCTAGTGTGTGACAATTTCTGCTCCTCTGTCAAAGAACTGTCTCCTGCTGTGGAAGGCCAGAGAGGTGATTTGTCTTCCTCAACTCTGCTCTGTGAGACAAAAAGTGCACTCACACACACATGCACGCACACACACACACACACACACACACACACACACACACACACACACACACACACACACACACACACACACACACACACACATATATACACACAAATACATTAATGTAGTGTCGGGCAAACTCACTTTAATGGTTACAAATTGTGTTTGGATATATGAAAAACAAGTTTGCAACTAGTGGAGCATTTAGCTGCTAAAGAGCCACATATTTTAGCCATAGCAATGTGGCTACGGGTGGAAATATTGGTCTGTTGGTCAAACATTTATAGATGGACTACCATGAATTTTGTACAGACATTCAGGGTGAAACTCACGCACTTTGGCAATTCTCAGATTTTTCCTCTAGCGACACTGTGAGTTTTGTTTTTTAGTGAAATATCTTGACAGCTAACATTGTGTTTCTGTGCATGCATAGTCAGTTCCCATATAGTTTGAAATTACTTAAATCACTACTCTACCTTTTAATGTTACTGTGCTAGTGCTGCTGTTCTAAGGCTCATCAACATGATGACACCGCTATTGCAGCTAAAACAATTTTCACAGCCTTCAGAAGAATTGGAAGAATAAGAATCCAAATAATAAGTGATGGGAGGCCAACACCTGACCTAAGGGATCTTCAACAAAGGAAGGGACGGAAAATTGTTTGCACTGAATGGTACAAAAGGAAGGATTGGCTTTGTGCTACACTGAACAGGCAGTTCTGTTTCCCATGTTTGCTGTTAGACGGCACCACCGACATGGTCTGGACTAATGCAGGACATTGCGACTTTAACAACTTGCTTTGGTGATAACCAAGCATGAAAAGACTGTGGTCCATATTGACGGCCAGACGGCTCTGATAAACATTAAATGTTTTTGGACACGACAGAATCGACCTGGATTTGGATGAACAGCGGCTGAGCATTATCATCCACAATGATACTGTACAGAAGAACAGAGAAATCCTAAAAAGTCTCATTGATGCTGTATGTTTCCTTGTTAAACAGGAGCTAGCTAGCAATGAGTATGCAAGTTCCTCAAAGTGGGGGAATGTCATTGAACTGTTGCACCTAATTGCCAGCGAGGATGCTAATTTAACCTCCCACTAGGCATCATCTACAGTGTTTTCCAGCATGTCAAACAGCATCCAAAATGACTTAATTGAAGCGACTGCAACTGAAGGAAGGCATTAAAGAGGATCTGAGTGTGGCAGTTTGTTGCAGTGGAGGTGGATGAATACAAACATCACACACAAGGCGTATCGTTAATGCCATTAAAAACCTGCTTTCCCGACTATGACAAGGCAAAATGTCAGCTGTGGAAAAGGCCTGGTAATGCAACTTTTAATGTTTCGTACATTTTTAACCACTCCACCACTCCAGGAGCACATTGCATTTTTAAAATTTACAATGGATCTATTTATTTATTTGAGAAATGCAGTTTATTTTTACATCAGGTTGTTATAATTTGTTTATTATCTTCTTGTGATGACAACTGAGCAAACTCCATCTGCTGAGGGAAGACCGTGAGATGTGGAAGGGAAAGAGCTAGCGGCGGACCTTGAGCGAAAACTTTTTCGTGATTTTTTTGGCAATGTAACACTTTACTTTCCAAATTAATGTTTTGCATTTGGGAACCTCAGAAGATTTTTGAAAATTTAGAGTACAAACAAAGAGGGCTGGGGTGATGAAGAGGTGATGAATGAGATAATCATTAACGAATTCCACAATCTGTCCCCCTTCCTCCTCCACTCTTTCTCGTTGTGTCTCTTTGAGCAAATTAAAGTCTTCATCGTTGATATAATAAACTGTTGTACAGCTGTTCTGCGGCTCCTCATGGGAGAACACACAGAGAGGAAAAAAAATCTTTGAAAGGAACTGAACTGACAAAGAGATGAGAGAGGCTGTTTATGAGTGCGTGTGTGTGTGTGTGTGTGTGTGTGTGTGTGTGTGTGTGTGTGCATAAGTGTGTAAATGAGACTGAATTAGAACTTCAGAGAGAACGAGCCTCATCCATATTAATAAACTGCAGGTCCCTCACTCCACTCGCGGGACCAGTACCTCCCCTCGCTCTAATAGATCACACTCCATCTTTGATCACATGGCTGTTTGTTTTCATAATTAACTCCAATTCAACTCTGTGATATTTCAGCTTTATGACATTTGCTTGGCATTTCAACTTCATTACAGCACCGCCCGTCTCTTCTGCTGGTGGACAGTCATGATGGGCCACCATGTATAATTACGTCCCTAACGAATCTCATTGATGTTTATACTCATTTTTTGAGTCCTGTTACTCTGATTTAGTTTCTGAGTTACATAAATATCATTGGACTGACATGTACTCTACCCAATGAAAGAGGAAATGACTACAGGTATGTTAAAGTTGGTAGTTACACTGATGATTTATCACCTTCATCAGGGCTTCTCTACAGGGGCATTCAGAAAAGGTCAGGGGGCACCAACAGCAATATTTTTGAAAGAGGGTTGATGTTTAAGGTGAGTTTACAGCAAGGATTCACAACAAGATGAGTTGAAACGTGCACCTGATTGCAAAAGAATGTGCTCTACAGTGATCTAAAACCGGCTAGTTTACACCAAAGCCATTAATCGAGATGGTATATTGCTTCCATAGCAACAACTCTTCAGTTCAGGTCCAGCTTTCTGTAGTACAGTTCCTGCTGTCCTCACAGGAGCGAGATGTCAGACTACAGTCTATAAAATTTCACCAACACAGCGTTTAGTGTGTCAGCTCAGGAAAATGGACACTCTCTTTCTTGGTGTTCCCTGAGTTTCTACTTCTCGAAAGCATTGAATTCAACACCATGAATGCCTTGTTTTTGCCATGGCTACAAACTTACACAAGATATTTACAATTAAGTATTTATTTATTTATTATCTATTTCTAGATAACCTTACAATTGATATAAACATGTTTACACCCTGGTATAAAATCAGTTTTGATATCTATTGCTAATTTCCCCAATCATGATAACTGTTTGGGGAAATTATATAACACACTTATTTCATATTAAGGCTTAAAGTTCTGCATAATTATGTGCATAGTCACTCTGAGAGACAGCTGCTCGGTGACAGCAAGCAGGCTTCATTCAGCCCACCTCAGCTCCACCCACGCATCACCTCTTTGACCATTTTTGGATTAGCCAGGAAGTAGGCGCAGTCAGGCACTGCCAAGATGGCGCCGGCCAGAGCCACTGTCACTGAGCTTTACAGTGGCTCTTCAGGAAACTATGGGTGATGTCACAGAGGTGCACTAGGGCTGACACTAACTTCTCTGCAACAGAAATACAGTTTGTATTCACATGGCATTTTTGCTCCTTGCAAACTAATGAGTCTAATATTCCAACTCCAGATAAATCAAATCTGTAATCTGGCATTCAATGGCATGCTTTTTTAATGATATAATGGACCTGGATAATGGTTGGCAGAAAAGGTTGAAAGCCACTGACCTAAGAACACATTTCTGCAGGTGCCCTCAGCTCTCTGAAGCATTTTAGCAGTTCATTGTTTCAGTGCCCAACTTTAACTTAGTGACAGCTAGTGAACATACTAAAGCATTTATCAGCTAAAGCACCAAATATTTCCCTCAGGTACAGGTGCAGACCAAAGTAAAGGCAAAAAGGAGAGTGAATCTTGATTTAACATTCATGAACTGACTCAAGATGAGTAACAAACATTACTCTGTGTCTGCTGCATGTGTAAATATGCAACTGTTTGCAAAAAAGTTCACAATATTACCTGAAGAATATGTTATGTAAGTGTTATGTTTACTACTCCTTTGTCGTCTCCTTGGAATTACATTTGTATGGTATTTATTTGCAACATAATGAAGTAATGTAGTTTAACTGAAACTTCCAGGAGCTCATTCAAAGTGACAAAGAAAAAGCACATTTGTGTGCAGCACAAATTTAAATTGGAAATGAGTTAGGTTTGTTCAGGAGTGGTACTGCATCTAGTTGTTTTGTAGATCAGTTTTTTGTTTCTGATTGTGAGTGAAACTGCAGCCATACATATATTTGCTATATTCACATGCTTTACTGTTGCAGCTGTCGAAGTGCACATGCTCAATATCTCGGCACTGGTACACACTGAGGCTGCATATATGTCGCTGTCTTCTTTTGTTTTTGTTATTTTTGGTTGGACAACGAACCCCTTTTTCATACTTATCAGTACATGTAATTCTCTCCACAGCTGAACTTAAACCTGTCCTGAGCACAAGTCTAATCAAAAAGAACAACTGAACACACCTGTTGGGGAGTGCAGCACCTTTAGGTCCGTAGAGCACAGCTTCAAATTTGTACTGAAGTAAAACTGCCATTGGTAATCCCATTTATTCTTTTAAATTCATGAAGTGTTATTTGGCCAGATGGAGTTCTTTACTACATTTGTTGAATTCACAGCAAGCAACAACACCTCGTGGAAGAAGAGGAAGGCAAAACAGTTTCACTACAGCCATTTTGGGACACACTGTGGTGTTGAGAATACACAGAATGTGGTGGTCAGCCATTATTACTGGCCTGGAACAGAGGCATACATCCCTAAACAGGAAAGTTTATTGATAGTAGCTGACATCGTATTCTCTCATGTAGGTTTACATCTGCATTTTAGGAATTGAAGCAAAATAATGAAGTAAAAATACAACTTAATTGTACCAAAATGAATGCACCAATCTGCAGAACAATATGTCTTCAGACTTGCTTTTCAGCTCTACACGCTTCAAGTTCAGATGCTGGATGCACACTCAAATCTTACAGCTTACAGATTGATTGGGATTGGTTATTGGACCTGATTAAGGTCACCCTAACGGATGATGGTAATCAATATGTTTGTGTTGTGGCTGATTATGTCACAAAGTGTGCAGATACCAACCTTCTTTATAGTAAATCAACAGGTGAACTCACTCAATAAATAGGGACGGAAACTGGGTGACACTGATGCACATGTGTGGAAAAAAAACACTATTAGGGGTGTGGACCAGTCTAGTTTGGTTATCATGTCACAAGTCTGTTGATTTTTGAGGAGTTTGGACTGCGATTACACAGTGATAGTAAGAGATACTTAGCAGTGATCGAGTGTTGATTGCAACAGAGTGATTCTCCCTCTGAGTGATAGTGGGTGAATAATTGAGGTGTTCTTGTGTGTATGTGAGAGAGGCTGATGTGCATTTTTCAGTGTGATTCAGAGGCTTGGGGAGTCTCTTTGCCTCTGGCAGTGTGGTTTGTGTTTGTAAAGAGGTAAGCAGGTGAAAGTAAGCAGGTAGACAGAGAAAGAAGCAGATAAGGGTATCACAGGAGACTGTCTCCTACTGTAGCAGACAGGTAGAGGTGGGTGCAGAAAGGGGGACAGGCTGGATGCTCAACAATGGATCCCAAAATAGTGTTAGAGGTTCTGGGCCTGAAACTCCATGACTGGTGTCCTGAGCGGTTAACCAGAAAAGACATAAACATAATTAAGAGCTGACACTCATGCATACTACATGAACTCATACTCATGTGCAATGATAAAACTCTGCATACACAGGCTTTTCGTTGGGTTTATAAAACCCCACGCACATCTGTTCACAAGTGGTTTTTTTTTCTCAATCATCCTGAAATTGTGCACAGTGCAGAAGCCTTCTGACCGTCCCCACAAATTTCTATAAATGGCTTTGAACACACCCCCAATTGCTCGATTTGCATATGACTGGCCAACATTTGGTTTATTTTTAAGAAGAAGAAGAAGAAGAAGAAGAAGAAGTGTGCATTTGAAATAATGGCTGATCAGATTGAGAGAAGTAATCTGGATTTGAATCATAGTATTTGGAAGCCTGAGCTCTGGCATTACCAACAAAATGAAACAAGTTGAATGGCACAGATCCTGGAAGAGATTAAAAAAGCGGTCTGATTTCAAGCGTGAGGCCAAGAAATGCATTACTATGCATGTGGGCCATATAGTGGTGTTTTAACAATCTGTTACATGTACATGGTCACACCTGAAGGTGAAAGTAATTCTTACTCCTAATAGGATCTTAACATGTTTATACAAAGATCATTCTAATTATTTAATGTTAAGTGGCAAACATATTTACTCAAGATAAAACAAAATTAAGGCTTGGAAAAAAAAACCCACTATCATGCATCACTTTTGAATCAAATTGATTTTTTTTTTCACATTCTAATGCAATGTGGTGGAAAATGATCTAAATAAAATGCCACCCAAATTCACACCACACCAACTCACAACATCATACCAATCAGACTCCAAAGACTGAACGGTACGCATGATGTGACAGATGCAGCCCAGTGAGCACAATCACACCGGTGCATTTTTAGACATTCAAAAAACTGCATGAATAGTGCAGTAAGTCCACTTTTCATGTGCTCGCATTGTTTATACGTTTGACCCCAGATGGCGACATGCACTACATCTGCAGATGCAAAGGAAACAAGTCAGAATAGCTTGCAAAAGTCGTGTCCAGTGCAGAAGAAGTAAAGAAAATATTCCAGTTCAAAATATTCATTCCAGCTCTTTTGGTGGACGCAGGAGTGGAGAAAACCCACAGTGCCATTATAAATCATTACTATTGGCCTGGCATGGAGCATGACATTTGCAAGTAGGTGAGTTGGTATCTTCAAAATAATGAGGTGGAATACACATTAAGGTTCAATAGTGGAGCACAGAGGGGAGGAATGTGTAGTTTTGAAAACATGAAAAGAAAGAAAAGAAAGAAAACATGTCTGCAGATTGACAGTGCAATAAAGTTCTGCAGCTGTCCTGGGTGATTTTATGTTCATAATGCCTGCTGATACTGTCTACTAATCAGATTTCAATACGGGGATTCATTTAACATAATATTCACCATAATTATGAAATGATATTAGTCTATTTAGATTGCTCAGTGTCCACTTGGCCAGTCTAAGAGAGACAATATTAAAGAAAATCCAGTAGAGGTGAAGGAAACAATGGCGTGCATTATCAGTCATCATGAATATACTTATCAGAAACTTTTTAGCCTGCAGAGCAGATCTTGCTCAAATAAGATGTCCAGTACCCTGTGGAGCAGGAGGGATGGTTGAGGCAGAGCGTGGCAGCATCCTTGCTGAATGATTCATGTGTAGAGTACTTTACCTGATATACTTAAAAGTCCTGTTTGGATCAGCATTAGACTACATGAATGCCTGTGTTACTTTTACAGATGACCTATCCCAGCTGTGTCGGGGGGCTTGTGGGGAGGACAGCTCAGGGGCTGAAATTGATGAGTTGGTAAAAAGATTTATTCAACTCCAAATCATTTAACTGGAGGACTGGGATGCACCATGGATAGGCTACCTCAAAATCGCCATGCAATGCATGTGTTAAATAAAACTACATATCATTATTGTGGTTTTTCCTTATGTCACATTCATGGCAAGTTTGGCTACCATGAAAGAAAACAAAAATTGCATTGCATGCTAAAGGCAATGTTTCTTTCAATGTTTATTTTCTGGTTAGTTGCAGCTGGTCCTCAAAAGTCATGACTACGACACATCTGTCTCACGTACTATCACCATTTGTTTGGAAACCCTGGTACATGATGCTAATTCATTCAGACATCAACAAACAGGCCAGAAAACAATCCAAACAATGAGACAGATACCTCTTACCAGTCATGGCTGGATTGAGGACAAGGAAAGAACTCACAGCCCAGGACAAAGTGTTTTATTTAAGGTTTGGACATCAGAGGTACGATGGACGCATGAGGTAAGGTAATTGTTCAGTGTTTAGAGTGTTCAAAACAATTTGGATAAATATCTATAAATATCTACACAATGACACATGTGAAGTGAAGAGAAAAGAGGAAGGCTGGCAGAACAGTTTCAAGGTTGGGGACGTCACACTGGGACAAAAGTTAAATGAAGTTTTATATCTAGGCTCAGGAGCAAAGACCACACCTTGAACACATCTCAGGTATTTAAGCTCACCTGGTCCATTCCCTTCCCCTTTAACTACTGTCTCCCTGCTGCCAGCTGACACCTGTCCATCATCGCACTCCTTGATCCATCTGTCCACGACACAGATTTCCCCCCTCATCCCTCACCCTTCTTCCCCTTCATCCTTCCACCCTCATGCCTCCATCCTTCATCCATCATCCCTTAACCCCACTTTTCACTACCCCACTACCTCCCAACTCTTATGCACCCCACCTTCATCCTCTCTGCTTAATATAAATGCATAATATGCATAACATGAACTATTCTAATTCCATATCTTATTGGTGTGGTCTCAAGTGAAAAGATTACAGTGAAAGGATGGATTTTGGAGAGTAACCAGTCTAAATAAATGATGAGGGGAAGAGTATGGTAGCCGTGTTCCCACAAAGTTTGAACAAAATGACACTACACAGAGTATAGCCAGAGGAGAGGTTTCCATCACAACTTAAAATAGCAGATCATTCTTTTCTGGCTTGTTATTACCCTTGGCGGACTTCCAGCCCCTCTAGCCTGACAAAATACTGTAAATGAAATGCTGTGAAGAGGACATTGTGGCTGTTATGCTTTTGAAGGTTTAACACATTCACCAACTTTTTGCCAGTCACAGTCCAAACACAGCACCCATTTCACTCCAGTCACTGCATATATAGACCTTTTGGCTTGTCAAACACAGGCAGCACCTGTAACAGTAAATATGGCTAAATTCCAGTGAGAAACAGAACCATGGTTACACTTATTAGCTACTTGTGGGACTTTACAGCTCTGCAGGACTTGTGGTTCCGAAACATTTTTTCCCCAATCACCCCTTCATAAGAATGTTTCA
The DNA here is from genome assembly GCF_039877785.1 of Chaetodon trifascialis. Classification (NCBI taxonomy): domain Eukaryota; kingdom Metazoa; phylum Chordata; class Actinopteri; order Chaetodontiformes; family Chaetodontidae; genus Chaetodon; species Chaetodon trifascialis. The sequence goes on from NC_092060.1 coordinate 8,438,611, forward strand.
ATATTCTATTATGTCGGTACAAAAGCCACTAATATAGGCGGATTCTTAATCACTAAGAATGACAGAATTTAGCAGTTTTAGGCTTTGGTGCTGGATGGAGATATGGTGCTTTGCAGATATTCAGCTTAGAAATAACAATGCATAAAATCAAGTATGCTAATTGGTTAAATGTATTTCTTTCATTTGCATTGCTTAGTTCTTCTGTCTTGATGTGTCTATAAAATACAACAAAACGTGGTTAATGTAAAGTTTGCCTTGTTGATGAATGATGAAATGTTATTAGAAATGCACAAATCAATAAACAATGAAATCAACAATGTCATTAAGGCCCCCACTGAGGGAACCACTGATTTTGGGGATGTGGTGTGAAAAACCTGCTTCATCCCAAATATTGAAAACTGTGTTCCTGAGAAAACCTTTCAAAGGAGAAATAGAATAAATCCCTGGTTTTCTCCTGCACATGCTTTTGTGAATAGATGATTCACTGCTGACACAAACACTGACAGAAGTTTAGTTTAGAGGGACAGTGTCATCACCATGACAAGAAAAGAAAACCTATTGCTTATAATCTTTCTCAAAATGGAATTGACATGGAAGTGCTTTCTGAAAGGTAGTAAAATCCTCAAAATACACATTGTGTTCAACCATAACCATGATATCTTTACAAGGATTCATAGTGTCTGCTTCATGAAGTTTCCTTTAATATTCTATCAATATACATATAAATATCCAATAGGGATCTGGTGTGTGGTTCACGATGTCTTGTCCTTTTTTAGTGTGTAACTGATATAATACTGGTTAAGAAACTGCACTGAGATCTGTTCATGAAGCCTGTGTGGTTAGGTTTAGGCACCAAAAAGTAGCTGGTTAGGTTTGACGGGCAGACTTGTAACGATAAAACTTTGTTAGGCCTTTAATTTAACTCACTTAACATCTGACTAGCTTGTCTGTGGTTAAGAAAAGGGTCGAGTTAAAATAGGACTTGCAGGAGTTACTGGTTTCCACTGTTGTTCACATTTATGTACAATCAGTCAATATGAGTGAATGCAGTAACACTGTGAGTGATGTTGTGTGCACGATTGAGATTCTCATCCTTGACAGTGACCTGATGACTTGATGCAACTGTCTTTCAGTTTCTTTCTTATCTGAAAATATTATCTTGAAAGAATGTTTGCTTTCACTTGTGATAGTTAACTATCTCTACTAGTAAGTAATATTGTTGTAATATTTTTAGTCAAATGACTCAGTCAATTAACAATTGGTTGTTATTTTTGTCAGATATCTGTATCTGTAAGTAATCTATAAGTATGACACATGATTATGAGGTTGCCTTCAAAAGAACATGAAAAAGATAAAAGATTTTAAATCTTAGAAATTAATAAAATGAGTGGGTCCTGCACACATGTCCGTGGACGTACATGCACATACACTGATGCAGTGCACAGTCCTATCATTGGTGTTGCACTATTCCACACGTCTTCAAGTGGTGGTAGTGTACCACTGAAGACAGGGCATTAAGATATGCTGCAGTCCCCCAGCAAAGGCAGTTGACAAGACTGCAGGCTAGTAAATGTGGATGTAAATAATGCTGGACTTTGTCACAGCACATTGAGTCTCTTATCTGCTGTTCACCTGCTCAGTCAGTTTTTTTCCACCCTCACTCCCCTGCCAGCCACGCCCACCTGCCCACTCACCTGATGAGATGATGATGAGATTCATTCCCAATCAGTCCAGTATTTAACCTGCCTGCCTTTGACCAAGTCTGTTTTCCTGTTCTCCTGTAAATATCTCAGCCTTTTGTCCCCGACCATGAGTCCGACCTTGCACTTCCTGGATCTTTGTTCGCCTGTAACTGTTTGGTGTGTGCGGCACAAAACACTTAAAAAAAAATTGAAATTTGCCTGTGACTAGTGTTTGGTACTTTGAACTTGTGCTGCTTATCTGTTTCTACCAAGTCTAAAATTAAAGTTGATACAAGCGATATACCCGTGTTCTGGTGGTACTGTGATTGTGTCCTAAACCCCCCTGTTAAAGATTTAAAATATCAAATGGTGGACGTAAATGTAACACTTGCTTCTTTGTCTTCAAGAACTCCATGGGTCCACAGCAGCCTCCAAGTGCCCCTCCGATGTTTCTCAAAGAAGCTTCATGTTTTTGTTTATGATGCGGTCATAAAATTAACCTGCTCAAGAAACAAGATTTGCTCTTGATTGCAAGAGAGGCATGAAAAATTCCATACAGGGAAAACCTCTTCACCACACCTCTCGTTTAATGATATCATATTCCACGTCAAAGGTCAAAGACTGTGTTGTTGCCATTTGGAGCCACCAAAGCTTAAATGGTCTTGCACAACATTCAGCCTGTTTTTCTGTATATACACTTACTTCTCATCATTAATCATAGCATTATCAGCACCTCCTGCAGTGATTTCAAAAACCTGAGTCATTCCCTGCTGTTGTAATGACCCAATTTTCCTGCCTGTAATTTGTTTCACCTTAATGATAAACACTTTTAGACTCGTTTTTTTTTTTCTCTTGTGACTGTTTCCATTGGAAAAAGAAGGATGGGAGAGACCCATGTTGCGATGGTGATGTGTTGTCATGATGCCAGTGCCCTATTGACCTTCTGATGACCTTTACGCAATGAATGGGAAGATGAAGTGGAAATTGACCAAGACCTCCACGTTCTCCTGCCTACTTCAAGAACACAAAGCGGTCATTGCTTTTTTTTTTTTCTTTTTTGAACACCTCTCCAGTCTTTTTGCTGTTGTTGTTGCTTACACAGTGCATAGAAGCATAGAATGTACTCTGCACTGCAATTGTCTATTGATTCCAAACATAGAAGAAATCAAACATGTGACACCAATGTGCAAAATTGGTGGCTCTTGCAATCAAAATGTTGTGCTAATCCACCTTATTCTATGCTGTCTCATATCTATGACTATCCATGTTACCCTTTTAGTAGTTAAAGCAACATTTGCTGGCACACGCCCATTATTCCTGTTCGTACCATGAGCTGACCATGTTTCTGGTGTCTTATTACAAGTAACATAATTGCTACGATATTAAGTGTTAGTGTGTAACGCAAGTGTAATGGCACAGGAGGAGTAAGGGTTCTGTCATATGAGCTGAGCAGCTAGCTTGCAAATGCTAGCAAGTGAGCATAGCCGGCTCTGTCTGTTAATACTGCCTGATAAACTCGTGTAAAGGGATTTAGGTACGTAGAACTTATTGAACTGTTGAGCGTAATGCTATGTTTAAGGTGTCCCGATCTGTGTGATGACCCAACAATATACAGTGAGCTGTCCTGATGCAAAAATAACAGTACATCTGAAGTTGCGCTACTGTTTAACCCTCGGTTCAATTTCACTGCTGAGGGTTAGTTAACTGTAAGAGTGGCATGTTTTCTGACCACATCAGAGGGCAAAAAGAGAGTATATGCCTTTGAAAAGTTCACACTGTGAGATGTGATGAAAAGCCTGTTGTCACAGAAAAGGGGAAAGGTTGTTAGAAGGAAGCAGTCAGGGAAAGAAAACCTGAGGAGGTGGCAGTAACACGCCAATTTAGTTGTGTACCACCAGTGCACAAACAATAAAGAACACTTCTTGTGACATGATAATGGTGCCGTACAGGAAGGAAGAAATGTTTGAACAATTGCAGTAAGAGGATGATGATCTTCAGAAGCTGAAGAAAAAAGGAAAAGGATAAGAACAAGGAGATCTGTCCATTCACCGAATGAAAAAGCAAAAGCATGAGTGGGAGTTTCAAGTGGTAGTGCAACATATTTTGATTTGAATGCTGAATGTAGTAATGGGCTAGATAAGTAGATAATCTAATAGTGGTATGATCAGCTTGTAATCTCTCTAGCTATAATTTACACTTTATACACCTGGTGGTTAGAACAGCGCTTAAACTGTTGACTGGAATTATGTTTGAAGTATGTTGTTCGATGATTTAACAGACACCTGGCCACTGTGAAACCATTATTTTCTGTGGCTGTGTTGTAAACAATTAACATTAACATTATCAGCTTTCTTCCATTTAGTAAGACTGATTTGCTCCAATTGTTTCTCCAACTGGGGGAAATAGAATTTTGGTTTGTTGTATGTAGAGGTTCAGACTAGTGCTGTCAGGCGATTAAAAAAATTAATCTAATTAATTACAGGATTTGTAATTAATTAATCTAATTAATCACATTTTAATCTCATATCTGTTAAAGGTCCCCAAATAAAGAATTTGAATTCTAGGACATTACAATTCACTGACATTCACATTACAGCTGGTGAATTCTTTTCATCACTGTAGTTCTCGACGGTAGCTGGAAATTAGAGTCAGATGACGCTATCTGAAACGCCTCTTTTAGGCCCTCATCTTCCACGATTGAAATCGGCCTGCAATCAGCAGCAACCCGCTTTGCGATTGAGTTTGTCAGTTTTTCTGTCGTGGCTTTGCTCATTCGTTTTCCTAACTCAGCAAGTGTGGGTTGGCGGAGTGAGCTCACGGTAGCACTAGCGGCACTAGCAGCAACTACATGTTTAGCGTTTAAATGATAATTCAGGCTGGAGCTGCTACGGTGAGAGGAAAAGTCTTTTTTACACAAGGTACAAATCACTGCGTTCTTGTTAATAGTCCCGTCTTTGTTCTTTTTATAAATAAACTTGCCGTTCAAAGGTCTAAGTAGGCTTGCCTCGCTCTCCGGTGTCGCATCCATGTCTGTTGTCACCCTGCTTTTGACTAGTGGCGCAGGTAGGATGCGACCTCACTGCAGCCTACGGGTCACTCAAAGGGCCAAATTTAAAATGCTTGCGCATTGACTTGCCACTCATGATTAATTGTGTTAATTTTTATAGCGCGTTAATTTGCAGCGTAATTAATTAATCTAATTGACGCGTTAAACTGACAGCCCTAGTTCAGACATCTCAAGCCGGAGTAGGAAAAAGTGTGTGAAAGATAAATGAAGACTAATGAATGCGTTGAAATACATCACTCCCTAAATACATGGTATTAAACATGTTTTTAGGTTGGTTAGGTGAACTTTGAGCTTGAAAACACAAGAAAATCTTGTGAAATGCAGAAAATACAGATATTTTCAAGTAATTATTGGCTTGTACATTTACCTAACCTCTGAGCCACTGACTCAAATCATGACACACTGACAATGACTCACGCAAAATATCGCACACACATTCCCACACACTGATTCTGCTTGGTTTATTGATGCTAAAATCAGAGTTATTCCATATTCAGTCGACTGTTTCCTGTTTCTTCTGGTGTGTGTGTTGAACTGGGCTGAAAATATCTCTTATTGTTGCTGCGATTGCAATGGCGGGAAGAACACGTCACCCCTGAGTCTGCGCACACACGCACGCACGCGCACACACGCACACACACTTCCATTCAGGGCCTGGTTTTCTCTCATAAGTGTTTTAAAAACATGCAATCACACACATAGACACAAATAAATACTGTATACTGGCATGCATGCTAGTGTGGACAAAAGCACACATGCATACACCCACACCCACACCTACACACACACACACACACACACACACACACACACACACACACGGCTATAGAGACAAAGCCATTACTCTCGGCTCAAAAACTGACATCAACCTGAGTCATCAGCGCTCCGGGTGCGTTTCATTCGCGACGGCATGCAGAGCATATGGGAGGGAGGACAAGGGTAGCAATCATCCCGATTAGTAGAACAGTGGATTAACAAAATGCTTGACACCTATAGGGCGACATGAGGAGCAGGAAGGAAGACGGGGGAGTCCTGTCTCGTCTTGACTTTCTCTCTGATGCAATGAGTTCTAAAATATTCTCAGCTAGGCATGAAGGCGAGATGAAGAAACGTGTATGTGCAGGGTGAGGAGGCGGAGGGGGGGTTCATTTTACAGTGATGCCACGATGTCTGACCAGCTGTGTGGAGAGAGACAGAAAGAAAGAGAGTAATTGAGAAGGCAGAAAAAGGAGAATGGAGAGAAGCAGTTAACACGACCCCTTTGTCACACTTTCACACACAGATGTGTAACTGAAGGTGTCGTCTTGCTGCTCATCACATGCCTAATTCAGAGGAACAAAACAGGTCAGCACACTCACCCCAAAGATGTAGCTCGACTTGTCATGCTGTGATGTAAGTCTGCTGATTGTAACGCGACTAATCCTGAGGAACAAAGCAGGTCAGGAGGCGCGCGCGCGCTCACACACACACACAGAGTAGAAGAGGAAGGAAGGAAAATGAGGAGTATCACACACCCCAAGCCAACAAATTACTGGCTTACAATCAAGGTATTTATCTGAATGTGCCTGTTAGTTATTAATTTTAATTATTGTGTAAATAATGAATTTCAAAAGATAAGTTGGAAACTTGTTAGGTGATGTTACCCAGAGTTTTCTTATTTTCGACAGAAATGTTCTTTTTTCCTTAAATCAATTCAGCCATGACAACATGAATCAATATTTGAAGATCTTTTCCCACTGGGTGATTGATTTATTTTATTTTTTAGCTTGTTTAGAAATGGATTTGCTTTTACACACACCATCTGTGTAATTTGGAAGAAACAAATGTAAAAATTCCCACTTTTTTCCCCACGTTTTTTTTTTTTTTTTTTTTTTTGTAGTACTCCACAAATTACTTCTGGTTCCAATAATAACATTTCTGAGGGCACTTTTCAGTGAAAAGACTGGGCTTATGTGAGTTTATTTTGTTTCAGATAGACCTACAAATACTCACAAATTTAGGACTAGCTGCCACAGCACTTGCTGCAGTGATGGTGGCAGTGACATCATAGTTGGGTGTGGTTACGGATGCAACTAAGCACACCTCCAACTACACCAACCATCAGCCAGAGAGGGCAGCAAAACACTGCTTTTCAACCTGGTGTTGTAAGTTCTAACAGTGGCAAAATGTTACATTTGCAGAACAGTCGTTGCTCAAAACCTTTTAAGATTGAACCAGTAAAAGTGCCATTGTGCTTGGCAAGTTCTTTGAATGTCTGCTTTTCAGGAAGAAGATGCAGATCAGTCTGAGGAAAAACATCACCTCAATGGCTGCACCGCACACCACAGCAACACGTGAACAGTTAGTTCATCTTTGACTATGCATGTATTTATGAGGAAGCTTTAGGCACTCTGAGCATGACTCTCCATCACTTGCTTGGAGTTCCATCGCTTGAAGTTTCTGGTTACACAGAACTTACAACCACTTGCACGCAGGATTGAGGCATGACAATAAAAACATCAAGTATAGAATAAAAGGAATTAGGCATTAAAACTCACGAGTGTTCATTAACACATTTAAAAATGTATTTTACAGTACACTTGGAATCCATCCCTTTGGACTCCTCTCCTTTTGACATCTTGGCTGTGTTGGTGCAGGTTCAGCCAATGTTAGTAGACTCAGCAGGCAAAGTTGGCATCAGAGGATGGATGACCTGAGCCCCCAGGAAGTGTGCCAAGCTGCATGTGTGGCAAACTGACTGTCGTGGCCACAGCCTTAACTGGAGGTCATGTGAGGCTTCTGGCATCTCAGAAAACTGTATCCAGTCGTCTTAATCCATCCATGGGTTGGCTTCTGCCAGCTGTCCAACATTTTCAATGATGGCGGTCAGCCCTGGCTTGCTGCTTGCTCCAGCCGAAAAAGGGACTCTGAGGGAAATCATTTCCATTTCTGTCATGTTAAACCCACCTTGCTGGAAATTGAGGATGGCCTGATTGTTGTTATTTCTCGGACCTGCACTCTTCTCTCTATCCTCTTCATGCCAAATAAAATTGAGGGATTGAACTTAGTGCCTTCATTTTGACAAGCAGCACAAAATAGTACTGCTTTGATTTCATCTTTCTGTAGAAAGTCATTTTTTTTACAACAAGAATCATTTTCTCCATCTGATCGTAATGCAACTTCACTTACCAGGATAGAAGATCCAGCTGCATCTTCTTCAGTGAGGTTCTGGCTGCTGGATGCCTGCCTCCTGTCACCAAAACTGTCTCTCCATTTATTGCCAACATGTTTGGCTTTCCGTCTTGTATCATTGTATTTTTCTCTACATTGAGCTGCACCTTTGAGATGCCAGAGCAATTGCTTGATTCCAATGCCATATATTCACTCTTTGCAATTTTGCACTGTGACTTTGGGTTTGTGACTTCCCAAAAAACAGTTCTCCTGTCATGTCTCTTCCAAATTACATTGACATGCAACTCATTTTTATTAGCTAATACATTATAGATGACATATTTTCTGCCTTGATGATCTTCACTTGTTTTTTTTTTCTTTTTTCTTCACACCAGGAGATTGTGGGACATTGCCAAAGCTCCATCACACCAACAATGAACCTGTGAAATTTTGCTGCACAATCAATATATTTCAATGGAATCGCCATGATAAGCAGATCCAGCCACAGGGCTGAAGTGAATCTACTGAGTGAGTCTTGACAGTGCTGACCTTTCAGGGAATGTAAAGTGCAAAACAGGGGAACATACTTAGTTAGCTATGTCTAACTGCATCCTTTTTTTTTTTTTTTTTGATATGTAACTGTTTTCATAAACTGCTCCACAAAAGAAGAGGCATACAGACTATTATGAGTCAAGTGTCAGTGGTAAAAATACTTGGAATAAGTTGTGCAAACTTTGTCCAGTAAGTAACTGAGCTAGCTTCTAGAGAGCTATTGTTACTGACTACTGCTAGCATGTTACTGGTCGATTAGCATGTTAGTAGTTAGCTCACCAGCTACCACCAGTGTAGATGGACTTTACTTTCATTAAATCCTCACCCTAGATTTGTCTCACATTACTGAACTGTAGCTACTTTTAAAATGCTAAAGATTTCTGCTGGCCTCACTTGCAGGACTTAAAGTCATATTTTCACGTTAACAAATGTCCATTTTGTTACGTTGTGTCCAACAAAGTACACAAACATGACTGAACCTTTGCTCTGGTCATAAAAGCTGCTCTACAGGCTCAGTGTCCTGCAGGAAGAGTCCACTGGAACACAGGAAGTGATGGGTTTTAAAGTTTCAGAAAACAGAAAAGCCAATAAAAGAGACAACACACCACTGGCCATGCCATTTGATTGATGAGGATGCTGCTCAGAAACACCACAGTAATGAGAACTTGAAACCAGAAATGAAGACAAAAAGAAAAAAATGGAAAATCTCATGTATTTTCCTCTTTATAGTGGAAAAGTGGAGTCTGTCAAAAGTGTTCAGTTGCCATGTTGGTTGTCCCACTTCCAACACAACCTTTAGTCACAGAGTGATGATTTTCCCCTCTAATTAAAGTCAGTGAAAAACGTGATATCCCTACTTTCTCATTTCCGATCCTCACTCTTTTTCTGTTTCTCCCTGCGCTTCTTTCATTTCTACTATTCCTCTTCTCCAAACTAATTATCCCTATCAGACACTCACAGTCTACAATGCTGAGAGAAAAAGAGAAAGTGGAATAATCAAAAAAAACAAGAAAAAAAAACAGGCTCTTAGAGTAGAAAGAGGAGGGGTGGCTGTTCAGAAAAAGAAGAAAGTAAAGCGGGAGTAAAGTGGAGAATTCAGAAAAGTGACAGTTAAAGTAAACAGGACAGATCGTGAATCAGCATGCAGCTGGCCTCTGCAAATCTCATCACCTCCTATCTGCCTCCGATGTATTCATTATGTCTGTCTATGTATCTCTGTATGCATGCCTTTTCTTTCTCTCTTCCCAGTGTCGGACTGGCCATCTGGCAAGGTGGGCAAATGCCAGACGGGCTGCCTGAGCTGTAGGCCGCCTGAGCTGCTCAGCAATAAAAAAGGGATGGATGACTTAATGATTTTGTCTTTAACAATTTTATTTGAAATAACTTATTTCACCTCAAAACACTATTATCATCCCTTTTATGTGAGAGTCTAATCTCTTTTCCTATGATGCCCTCAATTCTAATATAAGTCTGTCAAGTGAAAGACAAATGTTTTACTGGCATCAGGTGCCTCCACCATGCCCACTGTCCTTCTTATTTCACAGTAAAGTTACCAATAACAAATATGTAATATCTGGTTACATTTTCAAATACTTGCTGAGAAACAGTTTAGGAGATAGTGGCGTTTTCGTGCGTTTACGCACGAAAATTACTTGGTTATGTTTCAGAAAAAAATATGGTTTTGGGTAAAATAACTAGTCCTTTAAATAATGTTTGTCTATCTAACCCTGGTCTCCCGTGGAAAGTCTTATGGGATGTTTTCGGTCTTTTTATAGTATAGAGTATCAATGTTGTCGTCCTGTTTTTTTGTGTTTTTGTGTTTGCTCCTGACTGACTTCTCTCTCCCTTTTCCTGCAGTGCGAGTGCCGAGGGGTGGAGCGATCTCCTGGAGCGCTGGTGTTCTGGCACACCTGCAGCTCGTCTGCCTAATCAGCCGGCTTCTTAAACCACCCTCTCTTTGTTTGCAGTGCCGGATTATTCTCGTTGCTTCCTTCATGTCGCTTGCGCTGTCTGAGATCTCCTGCCCCTCGCCACGTGTTAGCCCTTCTGTGATTGTTTCCTGAGTTAGTAAGTTTTGGTGCCTTGCCACCTTGTTTTTTGACCACACTCTGCATCTGGGTCTGGCGTCCTTTGTCTGGCATGTGACAATCAACCTCTTGATGTTTCAGTACCAAGAAGATAAATGAAAGATATGCATGTTGAATGCAGGCCAATCCATTTCAATATTATTACATTTTTAAAAGTATCAAACTTCCTCTGTACTTACCAGTTTATTAGGTAGATCTAGATATAGTTAAGGTAGTATAATGTAATACAACAGCCCTGCAATAAATCTTAACGTCAGCAAGGTAAGAATATAAAGTTTCTTATGTAACCTGTTTTTGAGAAGTGTTTGTCCATCCTATATGAATGAGGATAGATTAGAGACACATTTCAATATAACCCAGTACAGTTCAACAGCACCGCAAACTACAGCCGACATTAATCAACACCTCTCTGAAACATTACACAAAGACTTTATACAAAATTAAACTGCATTAGTTTTATTATCAGCAAACAGAATGTTTCAAGACAATGTTGAGGCCTTCATGCTTATGGATAAGTTATGGTTACTGAAAAGGTGATCCTGAAGCAATTTCCTGTCATGTTTACTAACTGGGCTACATAAAGGTAAGCCTTGATTTCTGTGGCTGTGTGTAAGCCAGTGGTTGTATTGTAGCTATACAGTATAAAGCAAAATGCCATTTCGAATACATTTGAGTATATGGATTGTAACGTGGATGAAGGTAGTTTGGTGTGTTGCAGCAGTTGTGCTGAGGTGATCTTTTCCCAGTAATTTAAAGTGTCTTTCAGTTCACATGATCTTTTAAGTCAAAGTTGAACAATACAAGTTTTAGGTATAATTACAATTAGTCTTTTGGCAGATGCTTTTATCCAAAGCGACGTACATATGAATTCACACACCGATGGCACAGCATCGGGGGCAGGTTTGGGGTTCAGTATCTTGCCCAAGGATACTTTGGCATGTGCCTATCCCACCTCATTGCTGTGTAGTGTGTGGGTTCCCATTTTCAATGTGACTTGTCAGAGATGGAGGTTACTGTTCAGTTTGGAATCTGGGTCGCTGTAGGTCATTAATACCAAGGCTGTTCTTTGATCGAGCAGTTTCCTCCACTCCTGTGCTTTCACCAATCCTCTTAACCATGATTATCTGTCTCCAATCTACCTGTCATTCCTGTTTTATCCCTTCATTTCTTTCTTTGTATTTCTTCAATCCCTCCATTTTTCCACCATGTGCCAGTCTTCCTCTGTGTCTGGGTTCCTATGTTCTCCCCACTGAGAACATGGAGAACAAGACACTCTGTACTCTGTGTCCTACCCTGGAAGTCGTAATGAAAATTTAATCACCTGTGTTTGTTTAAACATGGATTGAGCTGTAAGAAGGATATCATGAAAATTTATTCTGGGATGCTAACCAGGACCGGGTGCACAGTGTACGACAAAAGCTGCGATGGAGCTATCCCCCACAAGTTGGTGAAATCAGAGCCACCAGCTTCGTGTTGGACTTGTAGTGCAATAAATTGGACATTTCTTCCATGAGACCATGTTCAGTCCAGGAATCCTTTCAAGCACGTTTGATTTTCTCTACACAAGAGTTTTGTAGTGTGAGGATACTGAGTGAAAGGTCTGAGAGCTGTGATGTGCTGTACTGCAGCCAACAAGAGGCTGTGAAGAGACCAGGCACAAAAAGAGGGCACTGTGTTTTTAGAAATTGCAGGTTTGGTTATATATCACTGGATGTACAATGTAGATATATAAAAATTAGACTCTCTGGAACAAACACTCCATAAGCTTGTGTTTTCCTAACAATACTTACATCCAATTTTGGCTTCTGACCCAAGCTTTATATCATAATCTGTAGACGTATGTTATGGGAAAGATATTCAAGTATATAGCTAAAGCATTATCCAAGCCGAAATGACCGCTTTCATCTTTTAATGCAAAAACTCCCAATGGCTCTGCAGCAAAGTCTTGGAGGTTGTGTTGACATGGATCAGGTCATTAGTGTCATCTTGGGGTTGTTCTGAGTTGGGAAAAGAAAGGTTTGGTTGGGGGACGTTTTCTTATTCCTGTCTTTCACATGCTGATGTGTTTGCATATATTTTATGTATTTTCCGGTCTAGGTGTATTGATTGATGTCGTCGTTACTCCCCATGTCCCATATTTTCTTGGAAATGTGCTCAGTATGAATTGGGGCGTGAAAACCACTTCTACTTACACTTGTTCCATTTAATTTAAATTTTGAAAATATTAAATAATTGACCACAAAAAATACAAGCCACATTGTTCAGTGTCACACCAGTATGCTGGTGGCACAACCAAGTACAGAAAGAAGGCTATGAGAGTAGTGCTGCAATTTGGAATTCTGACATGTTCATATTGTGCTTGGGCACAGTTTACTCAATAACATAACAGTGTGTTTGCAATATCCTCCCTCTCCAGAACTTGAATTTAAACTTCTGAATCTCCTGGTGTCACTTTTTCTCAGTGGATTCACATGGAACCTTTATTTTGAACTACCTAATGCCTCTCATGCCATCTCTGATCCTCAAAAAACTAATGTACCTATTATTACTCATATCATGTCATTAATGAGTCTGACAGCTTAAACTCTCCTTTACACTACATTTGAATTGTGCACTACTGAGAAGAATCTGAATTGCTTTTGTGCTTCCTACAAACAAACCAAGGTAAAGTTTTGTGGGTTTCCGGTGACTAATGGTGAAAACCTTTTAACACCCTCAAACTCAGAGAAGCAATCTTTTCATGGTTCAATACATATTACCAATGAGTGCAAACTCTTGTTACTAGTTTTAATTGAGATATACCCACAAAGGTAAGATGGGATCGATCCAAAGATGGATTTATAAATAATAATGTAACAGTGAGTGAATCTATGTGAGGCCAGTGAAGGCCGCTGAACATGTAGTGTGCAATGGTGAGTGAGAGCCTTGCAGCTCTGATGAATGTCAGAGCACTATGCTACACCGTATCCACCTGATGCGAACACTCAGAGCTGAGGTGTGCATATACATACATACATACGTACTGTAAATGGCAGATTTCAAATACTCACATGATTGAGAAAGGTTGGCCCTACTGCAGTAAATGATGATTGTCGGTGTGAAAATAAAACTGTGCATTTGGAACACTTTGATCCAGGCTGCTAATATAGATAGCAAACAACAGTGGACCCAAAGCCGAACCTTGGGGGACCCCTGATGCAACATGTAGTACACTGGAGGACATGCCAATAAATCTAGCAAATTGTGTCTTTTTAGAAAGGTTATTTTCAAACCAGCCAACCCAATATTGAGCAGTTGCTTCATGATAAGATAGTTAACCATATCAAAGGCCTTTGAAAGATCACTAAAAAGAGTGGCATAGTTTTTTGACATCCAGAGATTCAGTTATGTCGTTAGCAACCTTTAAGGATGCCATGGTGATACTATGTTGTTTCCTGAAGCCAGACTAGTACAATGAAAGAATATTGTTATTACTTCAGTACAATTTCAGTGGATCATTTACCGATCCATCAACCTTTGACAAGACTATAGTTATCAAGTGATGTAGGGAGAACATGGGCAGATTTCCAAATTTTTGGGAAGATATTTTGGTTAAAGATGCTTGTTAAAGGTTTAATAAAATCAGCTGCAAGTTTTTAAAAGGGGAGGCAATGAATCCCTCATTAAAACATTCCAGAATAGCAGCTTGGTCAGAAATGGTTGTGGTGAATGTGACTATGTAAGGAGACACTTCATTCAATAATACAAATAATAATAATATCAGGGGCTGAATTAAATACTAAATTTGAGAGCTTTCTAAGTGTTAGTAGGTGTATTTTTGAACCTTTGAGTCAGACTAGCGCTCTTCCCCTGCTTCAAGTCTTTATGCTAAGGTAATCGTCTCTCAAGAAAGCAAATTAAGCATATTAATTTGCTTAATTAAGCAAATTAAGCATATTAAACATATTAATTTGCTTAATTAAGCAAATTAAGCATATTTCCCAAAACGTCAAAACTTAAACTACTATATCTTATTACTTTAGTCATTTAGAATTTATTTAACATATTGTTGTTTAGCTGCAGTGTGTCTTTTCTTTTCCCATATTTGCTGCAAACCATGTGGTATGCAGCATGGCTTAACTATGATTACAATTCATTTCATGGAATCTGATGAGCAGCTTTATGTCAGTGGCTAAAGTGGCTGATATTTAATCTAAGATTTTTCAAAACAGCAGGGTGTTCATTTTGAAATGCACTTCTATATTGATGGTTATGGGATTGTAAAGCTGCTTAGTAACACACTGTGACTGCAGGAGGCAGCTCCAGCAGTGAATGCGTGTAATCATGTGAGTGCAAAGCAAGACATTAGCGTAGAAGGAGCGCGTGTGCTCAGTAAGCTTTTTAAGTCAAACTCTCAATCCTGTTTTGTCTGAAATCCCCCCCCCCCCCAGGCTGGTGGGTGTGTGAGTGAAACTATTACCTCCCTTTTTTCCTTTTAGATTTAATCTCCTGTCCTGATTTGTTGCATTTGATATTTGATTTGTGAAGATTGCATTTCTACCAATATTCTATTATTTTATCCAAGCATGATGATAGCAGATGGAGGAAAGTAGTTGCTATGGCAGCAGAGATAAAAAATGCATGATTTTCTACCTTTGGTTTGATGTTATTCTAGACAACAGGGTACATTTTATTAGCTATGATGAATATTACCATACTGTGAAATTTTGAATTCATTGGAAACTGTGAACTTTGATTTAAAAAGTTCCAACATTGTATGAGGTCACACTACTGTTCGGCTCCAGGCTGATGGAACAGATTGGTGCAATGTCCACAAAGGTTTGAAGATTTGGGGGAATGCTGTGATATTAACAAATGAATGTTGTATAGGTCTGAATAACAACAGCTGTGAATGAATTCCTCTTTAAAAAGCTCTGTGTTTTTTGGTGTAGTTTTAGAAAACACATTTTTTTTTGCAAATGTAGAAAGACTTTAAGGCAGCATCAGAAGAAGCTGTGCACTGCCATATTATCACAATTTGATGGTGAGCAGATTTGAGACAGTCTAACCCTACCAGAAAAAGGATCATTCATGCAAATCAATATGTACTCTCCTTTTACCTTTGTTTTGTGGCGCAGCAATTCCTTTGAAAATATCTGACCCTTTAGCTGCTGAATATGCTCCTTAGCTTGTTGCTAACTGTTTGAACAATGAGATTGAAACAAAACATCAAAGTAAATGGTCATGAAACCACAACAATGATCTGAAGGATACTAAAAGACTCTCAGGGTGCAGAATCAGATGATAATTCTCTGTGGGTTAATCATTAAAAGCAACACCATTAACATTACACAAAGTCATTTGATCTGCTTTAATATCGAAATATGAATAAATGCAGCTTAAACTTTCACTTGTCTTTATTAGAAATGCTTAAACACAGTTCAAAATTATGTCTTTCCCTTTGTTGGATTGATGTTTTCAGGAACTGCTTCACTTATTCTTGCATTCCGAACAAGCATTGTGTCGTAGTACATCTAAAGACCCTCCAACAAAAATACCCATGGGAACCACCGCATTGTCTGTAAATCAGTCCTCTATTCAATATTAATAAACTCCAGGATTTGTCTCTGTATGAAATCAACTGAGAGTCTTGGCTGTTGGGTTTCTGGTTTTGGGGAAGCTGGGAACAAACGAGGGAAATTCTGCCTAACTGTGCAAATGGCTCACGATTATATTTTAACAACAGAATTTTGTAGAACAGAGGACTCTCCATTCAAAGTTCATTCATCCATTCATCAGCTCAAAAAGTGTATCCTTATTAGTACAAATAAAAGAATATGGAATATAATTTACCCTGCTCAGACTGCTCCCCCCGCGACCCGGCCCCGGATAAGCGGGAGAAAATGGATGGATGGAATATAATTTGATAGCAACGATGGCAACATCTTTATTTTTTCTGCTGTAGGAAATTCAAACAATTCAAGACTAAAAAAATAGGTAACAACAGGTATAATAACAATAACATGTTTCAACCAAGAACGACTTCCTGTACCCTGCACCACTGCACAGAAGCAGTCAAATCTGGAGATGAAAACCGCAGAATATACCACAGACTTATGGGTTTTTGCAGACTTTCCTATGAGTCTACTTGGCCTCTCTACTGGTCACTAGCTTCAGATTTCCATTGCATTTGATGTATAGCCCCCAGCTGTGAAAACCCTTTGCTGATTGCCAACACTTGTATTGCTTATAGTCAAGATTTGCTACACTGAAACTCTCCCCCGATGAAAATCTTTTCCATATTGGTTATTTTCATCTATTTCATTAAAGTGTACACATTTTTACATATGTATTCATATCATCAAATTTCCATCTTACTGTTATCATTCGTAATGCATTCATACATGAACAGACACAGACAATAAGTCTTACAGGCAAAAAGTCCAGCTCTAGGGTAATGTAACAGCTTTCAAATTATAGAGAAAAAATGGGAAACCGCACATGATGTCTGCATGTGTTCGCTGTCACAAATAACATGCACCTAGACCTGTGTCCTGTGCTTAACACTCAGTAAAATCAGTCTGCTGCTGGTTATGGAGGCATTTTACTGGAGCAGTGAAATGCTTCAGTGGAGGGTTAGGGTTTGGGTAATAATTAACTGTATTAATGTTTAATGGATAAATGTCTGTCTCTTTTTAGCCGAGAAGATACATCCATACTGCCACAAAGCATCTGATGCAGCATATGAATGTAGAGGTTTCTTAGCCATGCTGAAATGATGCGCAGCATTGTGTTTGTATTTGCATGCATGCATGTATACATGCATATGGTGCCCACACATGAAAGCATCCTGTACCATCTTTTGTCTGCTTGTACATACAGGTGTCAACTTGTGTGCATCAGTGTTTCTGTATGTGCAATTGTGTGCTAGCGAGGTGATGGAAGAGAGAGGGGACAGGCAATGGTGTGAATAAGCCCTCTGTGTCACTTCAACTAAACAGTCAAAAAACTCTGTGCGGAATAACAAAGTTAACTTGGGCAGGAGAGGAGAAGAAGGGACAAGAGGAGGAGAGAATGGGAGTGAAGTGAGGGGGCAGTGGGGAGGATTTGAGACAGATGAAGGGAGAGGAGAGGACAGAAAAGGGTAAAATTGTGGAGGAGACATTAAGGAAGACAGGTAAAAAAAAGTACAATAGAAAAGTCATGGGTTGCAGAGAGGATAAATGAGGAATTAGGTTAATCAGAAAGAAAGAGTGAGAGGAGAGAGAGAACAGAAGAGGAACTGAGGACAAAAAGAAGGAAGAGACATGAGGACGGAAGGTGAGTGGAGGAGACAAAATAAAAAGGACAAGGCAGGAGGTGTCACATGCAGCATTTTGCCTGTGTCAGGCCGAGTGTGAGCACAGTGTGTGTGTGTGTGTGTGTGTGTGTGTGTGTGAAGAGGGGAAAGGTTGACAGGCTTATGATGTCATCAGGTGACATTTAGTTGACAGGGGCCACGCAACAGATGGGGCCGGGGGTTGAGAATGAAAGCGTGCGTTTGTGTGTCTGCATCTTTACCTGTGTGTGTTCATGTCTATCTACATTAGTGTGTGTGTGTGTGTGTGTGTGTGTGTGTGTGTGTGTGTGTGTGTGTGTGTGTGTGTGTTTTGCACAGGGACACCTTTGGTTTCAGAAGTGATGTGACACTAATTGGTCCAAAAGGTTACTGGGTTCAAGTGAAACGTTCATCATGTGGGTGTTGCGTCTGTGTGTGATAGTGGTCAAAGTTTTCAGGTGCTCTGGCCTCTCAGTGATGTGAACTCTTCTTCGTCTTTTAGGAGTCAGTCCTTTGGAGTTTCTTCTTCAGACATGTACAGGGTTTAGAGTGCAAAGGACACAGATGGAAAGAGGGGGAAGACTGGCACCATGTGTAACACTTCCTGTTTTCTGTTTTTCTGAGTTGGCTTCTACTCCACTATATTTTGAGAACAAATCTTTTTACTCCTCGACAGTTTTAGTTACTTGTTAGTTTGCAGATACAGATTATTAAAAGAACATACATCACCTAATAAATTAGGACGTATTATCAGAGGTTAGCCGGAAGTATATAGGCAGTCAAGTAGTAGAAGTGGATCATCTAGACCTTGGTTGATGTGACTAGACCATTTTTGTGAAAGTGTTACTGATCTGTGGATCACTGAGAGAGATAATCGGTGAGTTGCCTCAATGTTGCATCAATTTTAAAATCAGTTGTTTGTCTGCTGTTGGTGTTTATTGTGCCTGCTGTTATATTTTATCTTCAAATGGTATGAAACGATTCACATGAATCTCAGCTTTCTAACGGTGCATAAATTGAGTATAAACTTAAATACAGCATTTGAGGTAATAGATTAGAAGAACAATAAGCAACAACAAAGCATGTGTGAGCACCATGCGTAAATAATTATAATCCAGCAATATCATATGTTGAATACTTTTTCTTTTGCTACTTAAAGTGTTTTTTCTTTTTTTTGTTTGGCTAAAACAAGTAAAATACTTTAATTAATTGCTTACATGTTGCAAGGATCTTGAATAAACAACCAACAGTACATACAGCAGTAATAATCTGCTCCAATTTTCCACCAGCTAAACTAAAGTCATTGATTACTCAATTATAATATAATAATTGATTAAAATTAAAGATCCTTTCCTGGGATTAATTAAACCCTAAAACTCATCTCCATAAATCAAATTTCAAAATTATGTAATGAAAAAACAAAACAAAACAAAAAACAAAACAAACAAACAAAAAATCCCCTCATGCTGCCTTAAAATGGCTTAGATGTAACTCCAGACCTTTGACTTCATGGAGTATGTGCTGATCTGAACAGTCACTGCCTCTATCTCCACCCACTCCTCCGCAGCTCACATGCAGCTCGAGTGTACAGAACCATTCATCTTTTACTCTGCTCACCAGACACACAAACCTCTGGTTGTTTTCTGTTTTGCTAGCTAATGTATGCAACTCAATAGCAAATGGTAATATCAGTATCAGAATCTGAATATTGATTGATCCCAGAGGGGAAATTGGGTCAGTTGCAATTGCCCCACCACAGTCATAAAAATAGAAAGGAAATAAGAATGTGTTAGAGAATGTCAAAACTATGGAAAAATATGGAAGAAATATGTAAAAATATGTACACTATACAGCAATATAAATCAACCATGAAGAGTAAGCAATATGAAATATGTAAATGTGATATTATTTGTATTTATGTAAACTATGTGTAATATGGAACAATAATTAGCAGCTGACTGTAGAAATATCAACTAATAAGAACAGAAATAATAATAATAACAGACTACTAGAATACTACTACTGCTAATATTAATACTGTAATCATACCTATACTAACAATAATAATAATATATAGAACTATATATAGTAGTACATATAGTAACAGTAGTATATTGTAATAGACAGTGATATAATAATAATAATAATAATAATAATAATAATAATAATAATGATAATAATGCAGTATCAGCAGAATAAATTAAATACATTGAGTTATCACACAACCCATTTGAACTATTGCACATGTCGATGATGTTATTGTGAGGCAGCGCAGTCTGCTCCTGACAGTGGTGAAATAGTAACTCCAGTAAATCCTGGGGGCCAGTCTACTGACACAGTGACTGACACTCTGAGGGAGGAGTTAAAAACGTTTAATGGCTAGTGGTAAAAATCACCTCCTGTGGCATTCTGTGATGCATCCTGGGGAGAGGAGTCTTGCACTGAATGAACTCTTCTGCTTGTCCAGAAAGTCATGGAGAGGCTGGGATACATTGTCCAGAATGACACTGAACTGCCTCCAGAAAGTCCAGCCCCACCCCCACAACATCACTGCCTTGCGAATCAGTTTGTTGAGTCTGTTGGCGTCTGCAGCCCTCAAACAGGAGGGCACCGGCCACTGCAGACATCCTCAGCATTGTCTGACAGATATTGAAAGCCTTCTCAGGAAATAAAGATGGCTCTTGCCCCTCTTGTACAGGGCTTCAGTGTTCTTGGCCCAGCCCAGTTTATTATCTATCTCCACCCCCCGGTACTTGTAGTCTTCTACAAGTTCCAAACTGAAAGGTGGAGTAGGTTGTGGTGGTTGGAGGCAGACCGTAGAGGAGACAAAGGGGGGTGGGCATGGACTGGGACCATTGTGTCAGATCTACTGAAAAACAGATTAGGTTCAGTGACAGAACAGTCCTCCATCATCCAATCATCTTCTGACTGTCCTTGTGGTTGTAGGCTGGTGTTTTACTAGAAATATGTAACGGGTTGAGATGCAAGTCTGAGCTACCCAGGGGAGGAAGGGGCAAAGAGCTGTATGCATGCATCCTTAACATTAGCATGTATCAGGTCCAGGGATTCACCTGTAGAACTTTGAGACTGTAATAATATATTACTCCTCCACACTGACATAGGCAAGTATAGGCGGATGTGGCTCAGGAGGTAGAGCACTCGTCCATTCATCATAGGGTCGGTGGTTCGATCCCTGGCGTGGCCTCGGGGAAGATACTGAACCCCTGATTGCTCCTGATGCTGTGCCATCGGTGTGTGAGTGTGCGTGAATGATTGATGCTCGTAATGAGCAGGTGGCCAAGCCACCATTGCACAAATGAGTGTGTGAATGGGTGAATGCAGACTTGTGGTTGTCAAGCTAGGAATTTGCTATATAAATACAGTCCATTTACCATTTTGTTTACACCACCCCTCCCTGTCTTTTGTTGAATGTGCTATCATCATTGTCTTTGTCTGTTATCTTTGCCCGTTTCCATGACGGTCAAGGTCAAACGTCCCAGAATGGCCCCTTTTAAAGGGGAAGTAGCTGTGATGTTGGCAAACTCATGTTAGTGTCAGTGGTTTCTGAGGTTTCAACCTTTACTAGAGGTGTTCTTTTCTTCAGAAAGGCCTTGAATAACAGAGATTCAGTGTCCGTATAGCACAGGTGTGCACAGTCACTATGGTTCATCTAGTGATGGAGTAGTGTACTGATCTGTAATATAAGAAGATGAAAGACGATATGTGTATGATTGTGTGTCAGAACAATAACTGAATGTATTATATCTGAACATACCTACTGATATTGGTTGTTGTCTTGGCTGGAGGAACACAGGCAGTTTTGCTTCATGGTAAAGTCCACATACAGTAGCACTCTATTCACTGTGTCCACTACTGTTTACGCTCTGTAATCTCCTGACATGTGGCTGACAGGTAAACAACAAATTGTTTCATTGTTTGTTCATCTGAGGTCAAATACAGCTCTGTTAGTCTCCATATCCTTCACGACGGCTGCCTCTTCTTTTTACTTAATTGGAAATGCAGTGTTCTCTTTCCTGTGGTTTAATGCAACCTTACATAAGATTTGTTTGCAAAACAAACACATACTTTTATTTTATTGTGTTTATATTTAGTAATTTGAATATATGGAACCCCAGGTATGTAGACATAAAGCCAATTAAAATGACTCGGAGGAATGTTGAAACTGAATGAATCACTTTACAAATTGCAGTTAAAATACAGCATCACAGAGGGCACACAGGGCAAAACAATCAAGTGCACCTCGAGTCATTAGCGAAGTCATTATGCTCTTAATTGATGTCAGTACACAGAAACTGAGAGGTTTCCTACAGTGCTTGAACAGGACGAATGTAGTTTGTGTTCATTTTGAACTAATAGTCATTTTCTGCTACCTGCTACATGCTGTATAGCCATACTGAAGCAATCTGATTTTAACCATTTTCAAAGATTCTCATATTTCGAACAAACAGTACAGTTTTTCAGAAATGTCTCCAGAGGGATGCAGCAGAGCGAGGGTCACAGGCCTTTAGCTTTCCCTTGGTGTTCAGCATCATTTCTTGGCCTGTTTGAGCTTGTAAATCACCCTTACACTTACAACACGTTTCTATGGAAATAAGTTAATGCCTCTCAAATGATTACTATGAATTGCAGATGACATAATACACAAATTTTCATGTTTATGTATTTGTTTCTGTCTGCTTTCCCACTGAATAGACATGTTGTGTAGATTTGCATCAGCTAGACAGATTTGTCATTTGGGAGGGAACACATTGACAAGAGCGTGGCCTTTCTATTTGAGAGCGTGACTTCATGATTTCATGTTCAGATTTTGGAAACCCAGCCGTGTCACTCAAATAGCCCCTGCTTGCTCTTGGATTTGCTCACCATTCTTTCTTTCTTTCTGTCTTGTGCTCCAGCTTCAGCCCTTCTCCTCACACTCAGGCTGCATATGTGCGCTTGTCTGCTCACTGTTATCAGATTTATATATATAGATATCTGTCTCACTCTGTTTACACTGAGTTGCAAATTTGCTGTTATTTACTACTTTCTCCTAAAGAGGCAGTCACAGAGCAGCAGATTATTTTGCCGTCCTCCAATTCCTGCATGTGATTCATGAAAGTCATTTCAGCCTGTTCCTTGTTTGAGCCTCTCGCTGAATTCTGCTTGGCACAGAGAGATGATGACGTCTGCATCAGCCTGTCAAACTGTGCGCACTGTTTAAATAAGGATTTATTTAAATTGTCTTCTTATTTCATTGACATACAGTCATATAAAAAGACCTAAATGAAAAATTTAGTTTAGTCCAAACTGAATTCTGCCATGAAACATCTCATCTACATTAAACCAGATTAGTTATAATATTAAATAATAATACATTTTATTTGTAGAGACACTTTACACAAGTTCATTGATCATAGAGAGAACACATTAATAATAGTTCCAGAGGGAAGAGGCAGCTATGGCGAAGCCTCTGTCACCCCAGCTCTGGTGCTTTGTCCTGAGTGGTTGAAACAGGAGGTTGGCATCAGAGGAGCGGAGGCGGTGGGAAGGAGTGTGGTGGTGGAGCAGGTCAGTGAGGTAGGAGGGGGCCTGGTTATGAAGGGCTTTGTGAGTGAGGAGGATTTTGAAATGGCTCCGTTGTGGGACAGGGAGTCAGTGCAGGTCCTGGAGGATGGGGGTGACGTGGCCATGGGAGCCCACGATAGTGGATGAGCAGGCGAGCAGCAGAGTTCTGGATGTACTGGAGTTTATTTAGGACTTTGGATGATGTGCCATAGAGGTAGAGAAGGAGTGCGATGGCAGAGCTATGTTTTTTAGGTGCAAAAAGCGCTTCCAGTGATTGGATTGATGTGGTGCTAAAAGGACATATGTTGCTGTAGAAGTGTACAGTAGAAGGGAACAAGATTAACATTACTGGAGACGTTCTCTGTACAGTTGAATTATTAAAGGTAATGCATCCCAGAATTTGTACTATTTATTCAGATTCTAATGAGATTGACATCAGCCAGAGCAATGTTTAATGTTAATGATTTTCTCTGATTACATATACTGTCTCCATCCAGTTTTTTTTAACTTTGAAGACCCTGACTTTTATTCCAAATAGGAATTTTCTGTTTGTCTGTCACAGACAAAAAATAACACGTCTATTTTCATGTGTTGTGAGCGTGAGCTGGCATGGGCTCATGAATAATCCTGTGGGTATTCCATCATACTGAATACTGACATACTGAGCAGGCAGCCTAAATGCAAAAGCAGTAACATGAAAATATAAGCAAACTACTTAAAGTTGTTTAAAAAATTGCTATTGCATTTCCAACAGCATGACCATTTTATCTTAATTGAGCTGGTAATAAATAGTTTTGTTAGGTTTAATTTTCCTCAAAGTGAGAAATTCCAATAAGACGGAGTTGTTTTATGCACATGGATCTGTCACATTTCTGCTCGACTCTTCCTGCTGTAACTTGTGTCGCTCAGCGCTGACCATCAGACCGCTGTGAATCGAGCAGTTCTCCTCTAAAGAGCAAGGCAGAGTGTAGCATGTGTGTGGTTGAGCAGAGAGACAGCGAGTGTCACAGATTTGTCTCTGGACTGCTCGTTCTCTGTCCCCCAGTAGCCACAACAAATATTCTTTACAAAAAAAGTAGTTATCGTCACGATAGAATTATCGTATTCCCAGTCAATGTGTCCCACAAGAAACAACACAGAGCAAATGATAACACTCAGAATATTACATTTATTCTTAAAAGAATTATTGCACATATGGTTCATCACTGCACTACACATGTCCGTGAAGGAAAACAAAAATAAATGTGCTGAATAAAAGTGCTGAATTTATCTGCCTTTTTGTGTTTTCAATTATATAATGCAGAGATGTTCACAGCAGCATTACTGCCTAATTGCAGTCATGTAATGTAGGAACTGATTAGTCCAGTCCTTGTTGCTGTGATGCTGCAGTGTAAATCCCTTACTTTCCTACAATATCTCAGCATCTTTTTCTTCAAACAAATGACAATTTAAATGTGCTCACACGTACTGCACAGAGGAATCTGTGGCAATACATATTAACCCTGTCTGCTGGAAATTATGTTTGTATACAACCAATTTACATCCACAATTATGTTGCGCTGACAAACGTAATCACTGCCTGGATTCTGTTCAGAGTCAATGTTTGTTTGAGTGAATGAAACAGGACATTTTATGCAAGACCTTGGTTAAGGTCAGGGAAAGATCGCGTTTGCTGATGACTTTTCCTGTATGAAAATAGACCATGATCCTTGCCGCTGCTGTCAGTGTCAACACATAACCATAAAAAAACTTGATTAATGTTGTAGTCACTATGAGTGGATTGTGCATTGCTATTTTGGGGGAAAATAAATGACACCCATTGTCAGTAAACATACGCTCAGTATCAAGATTTTTGCATATTTTCAAAGAGAATGTAATTCGGTCTGCATTACATTTCCATCCAAATATATATATACTGTGTGTGTGTATATATACACACACACACACACACACACACACACACACACACACACACACACACACACACACACACACACACACACACACACACACACACACACACGTATAACAGTTATGTTTCCTTGATTCTGTCCTAGTATTTGTGCTCGCTGTGAGGAGACAGGAGGCTCAATGGTTTGTGAACAGGCTAAAATGATCCCCCAGGGTGATTAGAAGATAAAATACTGGAAAATACTGTAATGTAGGCTACTGGGGGACACATTTTAAAATGCAGAGAGCGGCGGTTTTACTAGAAGAACTGTAATAAATGTCTACCTCAAAATAAATGTGTTCCACAGTGGAAAATGAAACCTTACAGCGCAGCCCTCCACTTGTACATTTCCCTCCATTTTGCTTTGAAAACGCCACCAAGCACTGACCGCAGATCCATTTTTTAAAATGACATAATATAATTGACATTTCCATTAAGTATTTTAGTGCTTGATAAAACGATCAGTTAAGGTTTCCATATACAACAAATTCAGCGGTCAAACCTTTGACAAAGATGGATGTGTGTGGACAGCTGGCAGTCATTATTGCTTTAATGCTGGGCCACTTAGGTGAACATGTTAGCAAACTGTTGCCTATACAGTATTTACACATCCAGCAAAGACAACACTAACATTAATTTGGAGTTGTGTTTTTGTCAAATAAGTCAAATAATCACTCCCTCCTTTTTCTTTTTTAACCTATCTGCTCAGTGATCCGTTACGTTCACCAGCCAGTCTCTAATTTTGTCTGTCAGTTTGTCAGAGAGTCAGGCTTCTCATTTCCCGCTGACAACCATTGATTTTGTTCCCTAAAATGACGACTGCTGACAGATTTTATCAGCTGCAGTAAACTAGCACAAGCTCGGGAGTGAAGTCTGTAAAGGCTCGTTAAAATGCTTTACAAAAGAAGAAGATTTGAGGATGCTTATCTTAGCTGTTGGAGTGTAGATTTCCTCAAACTAAATGATGAGACAGACATGTTATCGTTGCTCTAAAGACTGGTGAACTAGCAGATTGACTCTCACTCAGTGCATGTGTACGTTTTTTCAATAAGATGAAAAAAACAGTATGTGAAACCCTGTTACCTCAAGTGAACCTCTTTCAGTATGTTTGACAGCTGACATAATTCCATCGGTGAGCAACAAGGGTCCATTGAAAATGTAATCGAAACACTCTCCGGCGCCTCCTCCCTGCGGAAAACCCACCTTTGTTTTCTGGTTCCTGAAAAGTCGTCATTATGGAGAAGTGAAGGTTCAGTTTCAGAAGACTTGTCTCTGTCTGAGGTCAAGAAATACAAACTGTCTTCTTTGTGTTGTCACAGTCATTCACAGGGATGGAGATGTGAGCTGGCACACACACACACTGAATGTAGAGATGTGAGGATGGAAATGTGTCGTGGCATGTACATCAGCTGTGATCCCCTGACTGCTTTGGCACCTGTCACTTTCTTTTTTCCCCTTCTTCTGTTCATTGTTTCTTCCTTACCGCTGTTGTCCTGTTCTCACCACTTCTATTTACAGTCTTCTTTCCTCTCTATTATGCTCTCTTCCTTTATTAGACACCTGTCACTATCCTGTCCTTAACTGTCCCTTCAGCCTACAAAACGTGTCCACTCGCCTTATTGTCACAGCCTGTGTGTGCATGTGTGTGATTAAAGAGACAAGAGTGTGTGTCCAGCTGCACTGGAGCGTGTGTGCGAGGGTGTATTTCTGTGTGTCCACTTGTGTCAGCCATCCTGTCAGTTGAAAAATCATGTCTAAGTCAGTGAAGGCAGCAAAGTAACTTCCTAACACAGGATCTGCAGGCTAGTCACTTCAGCAGCATCTCTCACTCTCTCGCTTTGAAGACATGTCTGTCTCGCATGGTTAAATATGTCCCTGGCTTACAGTATGTCTCTGTCTTTCAATGACCTTCTTTGTAGCTGCTTCCTTTCCAGCGGTAAACTGTGTGATTCAGCGAAACTTTAAATACACTGAAGGTGTGCATTAGGTACATTTCCAGCTTCTCTGTCAAATTGAAAAGCTCTTTATAGCATATTTGCTCAGGTTCACTAAATGTCCTGTTCTAATGACAGAGGCAGGGAACGCTTAATAATATAGAATTGTGCCCATATAAACATGATTGGATCTATATGTATAACATTTCAAAGGCAAAATATATTTGTGAAGCACATTTTAAATAAAAAGGCCTAAAACAGATAAAAAACATTAAGATACATTTGAATTCATAATTCATTTCCAGCTGCATAAACCATTATGTTTGCCAATAATATTGACTGCTGTCGTCATACATTTTTTGATACTGCTGCCATTACAATACTTGAGTTTTAGTGTAGTTTCAAGTCGAAACATGCAGCTGATTTCAGCATAAACACATCTCTTAGTTAGCGATTGGCTGGTGAGTAACATTTAGCAGCTTAAGACCAAATCTGTTTTCAGGTGTAGCTGGAAACAAAAACAGAGCTAAAGGAGAGTGAAGATCAACATTTGTCTGGCCACCAGTAACTCTAAATGACACCTATTGTTGCTTGTCTTGATATTCAGTGAGGTAATTGTTTTGCTTGTTAGATGCAACATGAATAAGTGAGTTAATACATAATATGTATATATATTATATATATTTCTCTCAGTAATCATCATGTTTTTTGATATCTACAATAATGTTTCTACCTCAAGAGAATACAGATGCTTTTACAGCACTGAGGAAATATATTTTGATGGTGATCCAGCTTACTCCAGCCTCTGTCTTGCTGTAGCTCAGTCCCCAGTCAGTCATGTCACAAACTATCCGGATCTCGCGTCTTTCTTGGTCTCTGACATCCAGTCCCTTCAACCCTGTTTGCAGCATGTCTACTTCACACTTATGTCTGTCTGCCTTTGTTTGTCTTGTTGTCCTGTCCCGCTACTTGTCTGTGGTTGAAATTTGAAGCTGTTATTCACTTTATTTGATGTCCAGGCTTAACTTACTCTGTTGTCCACTTTCTTGTCATTCTTCTTTCTGTCTGTCTCACTCTTTCTCAATGTCAAAGTCTCTCCCTGCCTTCTTTCTCTGTAACTGATGAAATTCCACACTTTGAGGTGCTGACCTATGACAAAAGTGACACAAATTAGTGTAACTGTATGCTCTGATTGCATTTTTTTTCCTGCCATTGCAGAAAAAGCAATGTAACCAGCATTGTCATTCTGAATTGTGGTAACAATTAGGGACCCATACTTGAAGAGAACCCCTAAGAAACTAAGCCCACAAGTCCAGCTAATGTCCAGACATTTGTTGGCATATTATGCAGATAGTGGAGAGGCCGTGCCCTTGCTATTGGGTATCCTCATTGTGAATCTGAAGCCTGTTCCCTACATATTTTTCCAATGTACCATTATCATGAGGGGCTTCTAGCAGACAGATGTTGCAGCTGATTTGGACTGTTGTGCAAGTTGCAATATGGCAAACAACAGCAAAACACACCAGACAGTACTTTTCGTATCCATGAAAGGAATTTGATCCATTTGGTCCAGTCAGATTTTGCCAGAGGACTCTAATGTGCATGCTTAATGGGCCCAAAACAGCTCAGAATGAACAGCGTGCTATCTTGTAATGTGGTATCCAGTTCTCCTAAAAGGGTTGCTTTACCAATTTTCGAACTTTCTCTTTATATATTAAAATTAGGGATAGAGATTGACAAACAGCAACAGGTTTTTATTGTCTTCTGTGTCTCTGAAGCACTGCTTTCAAATCTGTTGTTCTTCCCCGAACCAGCAACATCACTGTTTTTTGGAAAAAGTAGAGGCTATTTCAGTTTGGATTTCGGGTTTCCGCCTCTGGGTATCCAGGAGGTGTTCTCTAGATGCTGATCGAAAACAAATCTTCCTTCTTGTCCTGCTTGGAGGATACAAATACATTGTTTTGGCTGACTCAGGTATTTGGCCAGGGTATTTATTCCAGCCAGAGTATACAGCTGAAGAGATGCAGCAGAGACAGGCCAAGGCTGCAACTGCATGAACCAGGCATGAGGATTTGGCCGGCAGTGGTGCTGTTGCTCAGATTGCCCTTTGATGCCAACAGAAGCTTAATCATTCTGCTGCACTGAATTTCAGTGTCGGCAGTGTCTGTTGGAAAGTTTCGCAGACAGAGGGCAGATGACCATTGAGTGAGTAATTTTGTCACCTATGCTATGTTTTGGCCAACAAAGTAATAGCTACAGGTCAGGGTGGTGACACATGGTGATGCTGAATAAGCTGTTTTCTCAACACAAGAAGCCATGCATTCACTTCTTTTTACCCAGAGACATACTTTAGTATATTTTCACAAGTCTCACTAAATGCTATGTTGATAAGCAGATCAGGAATCAGAAAGACCGAAGCGTCATTAAACATTATAGACACACTGTTGGATGTTGGTCATCATTTCAGAATCTCTTTCTCTCCCCCATTTTGGGGGAAATTAAGCTGTATGAGACACCTTCACATCTAGAATTATGGATACCCCCTTTGAAGACCACTTTGTGACCTTCCTGAACAGAACTGAACTTTTTAAGTCAAATTTTCATCCAAACTTTATGGGATCATGCCTATCATCCAGGAACATTGAACTGACTCTTCAGTCCTGCACAGACATCATCTTCTGACAGACTGTGAGTTCAACCCCTATTGATATCAAAAGCTCATTAATGCTTCCCCCTAGTGTAGTAGTCAATCATAGAAATAGTCACAACACCATGGTTAGGCCTTCTGATTTCAGCCCACCACTTTTCTTCTATTTTAAAGATAATAGATCATTAGCTGAAAAAAAACCCCTTTCATTATAAATGATATGGGATTGCGTCCAACTAACAGAAACTTGGCTCGATCAAAAAGAAGCTTATTGAGGCATCACCCCCAAACTACAGCTTCCTACATTGTCCGTGGCCCACTGGGAAAAGTGGATAACGATTATATATAATGATTTTTCTTTTGGTTATTATACATCCTGGCAGTAAACGCTACACCTCCCGCATCTCTCATTCTCATGATATACCACTCTCCTAAACTGAGGTGAGGTGCTGTCTAAAATCTAAATGTTAAACTTAAAATGTTACATTATCTCAAATTTTGGATTAGGTTCCACTAATGAAACTAAATGGATGTGTAGGCCCCATAAATCCTGAAGGAACACTAAGTATGTGAGGATGCAGAAGAGAATCTGCCAAGTGGCTAAAGACTCATCAATCAATCTGCTCATCACAATTAAATAATATGTTCTGTAACTGTCTTGTAGTTTTATATGTCACATTAATCAAAATAGGACTGATTAACTGACTGATTAATCCCTTCAAGGTTGTTTTCCTGTCTTTTTTTGCTCCTTCAAAGAGTTTGCAGGTTTCTTTCAGGACAGTGTCTCATATTACAAACAGAACTTCTGACAACATTTTATCCACACTTACTTCACCTAAAGATATGTGTTACTTCCAGCCCATGTAATTCTAATGACCTTGACCTTTGAAGTAGTACAAGAGTTCAAATCCTCCACCTAGTCTCTTGACTGCATCCCCACTGGATTGTTTAGATCTGTTTATCATTGCCTGCCCATGTGTACAACTGTCTAATCCTAAACAACTGGTAGAATCAGTGTATTTTCTTAACTCTTATTTTTAATTATTAAAATTCATACATACTTAATAGGCTACTATCATGTTTAATCTGGACTGCTCACAACAGACCATTTTGCATTGACTGCAAATGCATTTCCTTTTGAGACCAGAAGATAAGAGACATGACCCCCAAATCCAAATAAAATTGGGATTCTGTGTATAACATAAATAAAAACAGAATGCAGTCACTTGTGTTTACCAACAGCGGTTGTCGGAAATGGTCCTGAGCCCATGCAGTAACATCCTTTATACAGTCATGTCTTTCGAGGATGCCTCTTTCATACCTAATCATGGTACTATCACCTGTTACCAATCAGCCTGTTTGCCTGTAGAATGTTGCAAACAGCTGTTTTTGGAGCATTCCACAAGTTTCCCAGTCTTTAGTTGCTCCTGTCCCAACTTGTTTGCTGGCATCAAATTCAGAAACAGCATATATTTACAAAAATCAATGAAGTTGATGAAGTCAAACATTAAATATATTGTCTTTGTACCTTTTCAATGGAGTGCATGTCCAAAAGGATTAGCAAAAAAGTTTCACTCTGCTGTGTTTATGTTTTACACAGTGTCCCAGCTTTTTGAAATGGAGTTGTAGAATTTAAAATCCATGCCTGTCTTGATTGTCTTTGTATTACCTTGAATAATGGACTGTTTCTGTTGAGACAAGCTTATGAACTGACAGTGCAGTGTGCCACTCTCTCTCTTGTTAAAAGTCAATCTGGCTCACCCAATAGTCTCTCTCTGTTAGGCTTGCAGCCGCCAAGTATTAGGACCCAGAGATGCAGGAACCAGAGGCAGGAATTGTGTAAAAACAAGAACGATTTATTAACAAACAAAATAACAGAAAACGCGCTCAATGAGCGGATAACTAACAAACAAAAAGCGCACTCAAAAGGAGTGGGAGACGAAGAAACAAAAGGCGCACTCAAACGGAGTGGAAAAACAGAAGGAGCACCGATGGAGCGGGTTTGACACGAGGCACGCGTGGAAGCGGCAGGCAGACACTGAAACAAAAGAAAAAACACAGCACAATAAATGGCTGGAAAAAACGATGGACCAAAAACAAAGACTTTTCTTAACTAGGAGAGGTAGACAAAGAGACTCGTACTTACAGACCAAACAACCAGACATCGACCATGGCATAAGGAATAATCCGGCAACGAGGAGAAGC
Organism: Chaetodon trifascialis; assembly: GCF_039877785.1. NCBI lineage: Eukaryota > Metazoa > Chordata > Actinopteri > Chaetodontiformes > Chaetodontidae > Chaetodon > Chaetodon trifascialis. The sequence continues at coordinate 8,470,748 of NC_092060.1, forward strand.
AGGTCCATGTCTTTTATACTCTCCCTGATGAAGGGAGAGTGAATGCAGGTGAGTCGCTGTGGGAGGAGCTGGCAGCAGGTGAGGGGCTGCCCGGCCACGACTCCAGGGGTAGACAGACAGACACACACATGGAAAAAGGGAGAGGAGACACACTGGGAGAGACAGGAAGGCAGGATCATAACACTCTGCAGTACACGTAAACAATTAATTATACAGCCACATGATGGTATTTTCTTAAAGAGAATTAAAATGTCAGTGTTGCCAATGAATTACTGCATTTGTCAACACAATACACAGAAAATAATAAAGATAATATATAGGTTTCATTTTCGCATTATTTGAACAATACCTGTGTGTAATAAATACAAACTGCCAGGTAAATAATAAGCTAACAGCATGGAAATGTTTTAGAAGAAGATATAAAAACTCTCAGAATCATGATGATATCAGTCATTTCCTTCTGTGAGACTACCAGTTGGAAGCCTTCAGAGGAGGGCAACCAGCATTAACTGTAATTAAAAGGTCCAGCCAAACTTACTTTGGCCCATCCAAAACTGAAATCCTTGCGCCATGCCTGGGTTTTAGATCACATCATAGCAATGAAACAGTTTGAGTTAAAGTAGTCAGTGACCTCGCAGCTGCCTTTGACTACATAGACCATGAAATCTTAATTCACAGGCTCCATGCCATCATCAGATTATCAGATGGCATAAACTGGTTGTCCTCCGACCTCAAATACAGGAGTTTCTTTGTGTGCTTGCTTGCTTCACCTGATTAGCTGCTACCTATAAAAACTGTATCTACATTTAAAGCAAAACTCAAAACCTTCCTGTGTGTAAAACTTGTGTGTATGTGGAAACCTTTCTGTTTTCCCAGGCCTGTGAACAGTGTTAATGTGAGTGTGTAGGTATTATTTGTATGTGGTTTTTTTTATTATTGTTATTATTATTTTCATTGTTATGCCAGTGCATTGCATAAGTTTTTAATATAAAGTTTCTCTGTAATGAAATGCGCTCTACAAATGAAGCTCCCTTGCCATACCTTGCCTTAAAGGCGCCCTCTGAAGTTTTCTCATAAACAAACAAACAAACATTATATTTTGCATTGTGTGTGTCCTTGAGTTGTGTTGAATGCATTAGCAAAGTTGACATTATTTACACCTGAAACCATTGGCAGGACTGTGTGTCACTGTATCACTATGTATCACTGTTTGTGTGTGTGTGTGTGTGTGTGTGTGTGTGTGTGTGTGTGTGTGTGTGTGTGTGCGCGCACAATGGAAACAAAATAGGAACCCACTCATAATACCTGCTCCACAGTCTTACTAGAGGTACCTTATGAATCCACAGAGTCCCTGTCATTATGTCTTGTTTATGAGAACCAATAAAAATTCTTGCACAATATCTGGCAAAACACTGCAGCAGACACAATGAATGGACACTTCCCAGACTGGTGTTACACACTTGTTTTGTTTGATATTCAAGGAAGCATTTGCCATTCAATGGATATGTATCCCTATACCCTCCAGTACCGTGAATACATTAATTTTCAGCACAGGAGGCCCCTGAGGAAATGAAGCCATGACCCTTCCAGTGTTTGGGTCCCGCCCCACCCACTGAACTATGAAAAACCATCTACTTTCATGATGTTAATGCAATGTATTTGTTATAGACTGATTGATTGTCTCGACATTTGAGTAAAGTCTCCAGGCATGCTCCCGCGGGCAGGTGAGAGCTGCTGAGTTAGAATCTGTGAGAGCAGCATACGGCAAATATTAATTTCCTTTAACCTGGATATGTCTGAGTTAACTTGATTATAGGTGGACTGTTGCCTCTCTCTCTCGCTCTGTCTTCATTGCAGGTGCAGAGGTGTGTGCGTGTGTGTCTGTGTGTGTCAGTGATGGATGTATTGCAGATGGTCTCAGCTCCATCTAATTATGCTGTGGACACTGGAGGAAGTCCCGCACAGAGGTCACTTAGGACACACACACAGGCAGAAAGAGAGAATGGGGGAGTGAGTGTGCTCGAGGTGCTTCTGTTAAATTTACTTTTTCTTAAACAGTCTGCAGTAGTTGGAAATGTCAGCACGATCTACACACATCTACTCTATCAAGGTTACTGCACACACACCACACTGCTTTGATTCCTATCGACTCATCTTTTTCCATTCCCGAATACAGAAATGTTGAAACACTATCATGAGTCTCGTCTGCATTATGACTGTGTTTTAATACTTTACCAAGCATGATCAACAGCTGTGTGCACCTACATGCATATTAGCACAACGCGGTTGCAGATTGAATGCGTCTACACTCTGAGAGTTATTAGGAGGGATAACTACCATAAAAATAAAGCTGTCCTCAAACACATCAAGCACTACAGTGTAAATGTCCGGGCTGTACATCTAAGTTAAGTAGGCTCCATCATAATAACATCACCCATCCTTGAAGTCCAAATGTTGTGAAATTTACTTTTTATGGGATTACTCTGTTCAGCTGCAGTGAGCCATCTGTTCAACAGCCTCCAGCTCTGCTAAATGGACTAAATGTTGTGTGTTGTTGTACAGTGGTGAGTCCCTGGAAGTCTAAGTTAAATGATTCTCAACCATACCAGGGAAGTAATGAGCCTGGATCTACAATATCCTGCCTTTAGTGCTTTGACTTATTACACGTGTTGTTGTGTTGTAGCTTAAAATCACAGTGGGTTGAATTGAAATTTTTTTTTTTGTCACTATCTCTTTGGATCTCCTCAGCATAAACGGGAGAGCAATTCATAGAAATGAAAAACAGGATGATTGGAAAGGTGGCAAACCACAACACTTTCACTTGTACCTCTCACTGATATAAAAATCTATTTTGACTTGATTACCAGCTGCAGAAGTAAAATAAACAATAGATTTGGAATGAGTTGATGTGAAACACTATCCATCTTAGAGGGACAGTTCATACCAAAATCCAAAATACATTTTTTCCTCTTACCTGTCTGATGTTTGTCTTCTCTCGACTATAATGGAACCAGATGACACTCAGCTTTTGTTGCTAAAAGCACCCAAAAAAATACATTTGTCATAATATCTGAAAGCAGACATTGCTGTTGAGTTTTTCAAATGTGTTTCACCAGCGATTTGAGCAACACAAGCTTGTGCCATCTAGTTCTATCATAGTCGAGAGAATAATAATAATAATAATAATAATCATAATAATAATAATAACAATAATAATAATAATAATAATAATAATAATAATAATAATAATAATAATAAACTTAATTTGTGTATCACCTTTCATACAGGCATTACAGCTCAAAGGGCTTTACAACAAAGAAATCACATGCACCAAGTGCTTCACATAGAATGGACATAAAAACAGGAATAACGAATTGATGTAAAATAATATGGAGAATAAAACCTATTTGATGCTAATAGTAAAATCAAGATAGAGGAAGGATGAAAATAAGGGCAATGCATAACATCACATGGAAAATAAAACCATAATATTAATAAAATATAGGTCAAGATAGATTACATAGAATGCATAAAATCAAGTAAAGTACAACAATTTAAAGTTCAGAGATGTTTCAGGAAAACTGTGCAGCCACATTTCCCCTCAAAGCGACAAAACAAGGGAGAAATAAATGTTCCCTGCAAGTTTTCCTGAGGGTCACCAAACGCACCACCTTGTGTCAAGGTGGGAGTGTCAGTCAGTGTAACAGTGAAAATATCCTGTAGGAATGCATCGTTTCTGCAGGTTTCATCATAATCTAATCAGCGGTGTCTGACATATCCTTCATGCGTGACATCCACATCCATCTTCTGAAAAATAACGCTGGTTTTCAATAGAAACAAGTGAAGTAGCCTCACCCCTTTGAAGATGCGCTCACAGAGAAACACATAACAGTGACGCAGTAGACAAAATGAGCTGTTACGATGGAAAGTTGCTCTTGTCTGCTTAATTTAATAAGGAATAAGGAAGGTATATCGCCCCTGTGGCTGCTATTTGCCCCTGAGTAGAGGCACTTTGATCTATATCCAAGTACATTTGCAGCTTAAACTCTTCAAGAACACGTGGGATTAGATGGTCATAGGAAATACAAATTCAACTGTCCAACTTTTAAATTCAAGTTAAGTGATTCTCGAGCATAGCCTAGAGAGCAATTGCCCTAATTTTTCCAGCAACGACAAAGCCAAGCTATTAATGGCTTAGCACAGATAAGCCCAAACGGTGTTAATAAAAGATTGGATAATGATTTTTAAAGAAGGGAGAAGGGACAGAACATAGGGCAGAAATAATTAATCACCTTGAATGGAGGGAGAGGGAAAAAGAGATGCAGAGCAGAGAGAGGGGGAGATACAGAATGACACGAGAGAAGGAAAGAGAAGGAAGGGCAAGAGGTTAGGAGAAGAGAGCAATGAGAGGGGGAAAGATAATGCTAATATTATAAAAAGAGACTGACACCAAGCAGCAATAATTAATCACGGAGTGGATGGAAAGATGAGGACAAGGGAAAAAGTAAGGAGAGAGAAGAGGGGGGAAAGATGGGGGAGAATAGGAGATGTGAGGGAAGTTGGAGAGTAGAGGAAGAAGAAAGAAGTACTATTTTTTGTCAATATTAATTCACAGTATAAGTTCAACATCCCCAAAATTTGCAGTAACCAAAAATAAAGGGTGCAATGGTGTGCAGCTGAGTGGCCAGACAGTCCTCCTGTGACTGCATGATCATGGTAATTAGACTGCGAGCAGCAAAGGGAGTGTGATGCAGAGAGGACAGGGTGATGCAGGAACACTAAAATAGATGTTGTACGGACTCTGCTGTTCTGGCTCCAGTGGAAATGTGCTTCACCAGAGTCGAGACGGGAGTGGATCACGGTTTGCAGCCGAGGCCCCCAGCATTTTTTTTTTTCCTCAATTTTTTTTTTACCAACAGCCCTGCCAGATGACCTTAAGTACCTCCTTCATCGACACCACCCATCATGCTCCAAATTTTCACGTTATATGTTTTTCATGCAAGATGTAGTGATCCTGGAGTTGTCTTTGTCTCTTTTGTGTTTATGGCCACTTGGGACAACAGAGGCTGGACGTTTGAACCATTTTTTCACCATTTTCACTTGTTTTTATTGCCTTCTGCCTGCCTTTAGAGCACTGTATAATTCACGGATACTGAATGTTATATCAATGTGTAGTGTACTAGTTTTAAAGCAGTTTGGTTCGGTCAGTTGAGATTTATATTTCAGTATCTGACTTGACTCGTTGAAAGCACCACTGCAACATGAGGCCGATGTAGCGTATGTGATCAGGCCGCATCATCCTTTAATTATATACCCACAGTCACATTGTGTCTACATTATTTTATGTACTTTGTGATGCTGCAGGAAGGTTTATCCTGGTCTCATCAGTGACCGTGAGAACACTGAGTGCAATCTCCATATTTATGTTCTTTGTTCATATATACATATATATGGGTTATAAACAAAACAGACTCTTCCAGTTTACAACTGTGATTTATGCATCAATCTTAATGCTGTTTCAATATGTAATAAAAGCATAAAGTATTTGTTTGTTCATAGAGTGGGGTTTTATGCAATCTTCTTGATGTGTGTGCGTATGCATGTTTGTTTTCTATGCAGAGTCCCACTGTGGCAGAAACAAACAAGTTATTACTCCTGCTGCTTTCCTTCTCTGTACCACATCTTTAAGAAATAGCAGAAGGAAAATTAGGTTTCATGTAGCAATCTTTTATTTACACACGCGCGCGCGCGCGCGCGCGCGCGCACACACACACACACACACACACACACACACACACACACACAGACAGACAGACTGTAGAAATCATCTTGCTTCCTATTCAAGTTCTCAGTCTCAGGGACTTCTCAGATTGTGGTGGATGGCCCTGTTACTGTACTGTTTGAATGTCAACCTGGTAACTTTTACCAAAGGTCTGCATCCCCCCTCCTCCCCCCCGGTCTGCAGATATGTCTTTGGCTATGTACAATACAGCAGCAGTGGCAGCTTTTTATTGGGTGAAAGTGGAAGTGAACACTGCTTAGTGGCCAAAGATATTGTGGTTGTACTGATCACATTCAGGTTCACATAAATGAAAATAATGTGTGAATAAGTATAGACATTTTGGGGAAGTCACACAGGAGCAAGTAGGGAACAAATCAGAAACCAGTAATTAATTAATTAAGAACCAGCTAACCAGTATTTCTTGAGGACCCTTGATTCAAGGAATATGTGTAAGGTAATAAGCAGTTTGCAAAGAACAGAACCAGTGTCTAATGATTAGTTTCTTACAAATCATACTGCATGAGGATGCAGATATCAGAGTTTTCTGATCAAAATGATCAAAATCCATCCATCCATTGTCTATGCCCGACTATCCCTTTTGGGGTTGAGGGGGGGCTGGAGCCTATCCCAGCTGTCAATGGGCGAGAGGTGGTGTACACCCTCGACTGGTTGCCAGTCGATCGCAGGGCAACATATACAGACAAACAATCATTCACGCTCACACTCACACCTAAGGACAATTTAGAGTCACCAATTAACCTAATGAGCATGTTTTTGGTCTGTGGGAGGAAGCCAGAGTGCCCGGAGAGAACCCACGCATGCACGGGAAGAACATGCAAACCTTGCAAAGAAAGGCCCCGCCCGACCTGGGGATCGAACCGGCAACCTTCTTGCTGTGAGGCACGCGCACTACCTGCTGCCTCACCATGCCGCCCTACGATCAAAATATTTTAAAGAATTCTTCCGTCTATAATAGACATTAAAGATCTAATGTCCTGAATGACTGAATGGTGGACCCCAGCACCATAACTATTGCTCATGTAGGTTTCTGTGCTTCCTAACTTGGATGGTCAGGATGGTGATTGGGGATGATAAACAGGATATATGGAAAAAAAATTGTATCTTTTCACACCTTTTTCAAATTTTGCTTTTCGCCTGTGAAAAAAGCTGTTTGCTAAATCCCAACCGCAGTCATTCTTCTGGCTGTGCATTTTAATTACAGACGTTCATACTGTTTGTCCTCCTTTGACAGTTTCCAGCTGGTCGTCTCACTCAAACAGAAATGACTGATAACATGCTGTGGAAGGCGAGCACCACGTCTGGTTGATTTCTACTCTTTTTAAATCTTTTTCTAACACACTTTCAATGCTGAGATTACTATTTACCCACAACAGTTTGCATTTATTAAGCACGTGTGTATATTGTTCAAACCATGTGAAAATGAAACGTATCCTGTTTATTTTTTCTTTGCATTGTGTACACCAATACATCCATTCATTTGGAACACTGACATCTGAATTCTATTTAAGGAAATTCAATCTTGTTTGGATGACCTGGCTGGATTATCATTTGTTTAAATTGATTGCAGGGAGAGAGACTGCTGGGCAAGCTAGATTGACTTTTAACAAGAGAGAGAGAGAGAGCGGCACACTGAACAGTCTGTGCTTTAAAGGAACGTGACAATCTCTGTACTGTGACGAGCACGTGCTGGGCCAATGTAAAATGGCCTGTTGTGATTGGACCAGACTTCACACATGACAGTAAATAATAACAAATGTTGCTTTCATTTTTTTTCTTTCTTTCTGCATTGTTTATTTGTTAATTTTAATAAATAAAGATGATTTCAGCCAGATAATTGAAGGCTGCTGGCTGGAAAAGTGAACCTTCTTTTGTCTGCTCCTTCAAAATGACTAAGAACTGAGTGTTAAATCTGCCACTGTTGTCATTATAAACTATGTGCTGGGTTGTGACAGGTGTAACAGCAGCAAAGAAGAGGCGTGGAGCTAAGTGAACAGACGTTTGCTTGATAAGTTTACCTCATCATGTCTCGAACAAATGATTCAAATAAAACAAACAAACAAAAAAAGCTTTGGTGGAACAGGGCCAGTGGGTGAGATGTTACAAGTAGACATACAGTCTCATCTTGTTTTAAGAGCTCAAATGCCAAAAAACAACCTCAGCCAAACAAAAGAAGCAAGTAGGGACAAATCAGTAAAATTACCTCCTTTTCAAAAGACTTTTACAGACACAAGTAAATGGAAATAATTAGTGACAAAGGGCACAAAAACTAATATATATGTAAAATGTAAATACTGGTTGTTCTTCAAAGACAAGATTATCTTCATTGTAGTCCCTGATTCAGAACTACGTGAGTATAATGAATTAACAACTGTGCCTTCTTTGTCATTTAGTAACTACCAGGGATTTCTGGGGCCTTGTTGTAAAGTGTCACCAAGTAAATAATTACAGTACAATCACTGAATCCCTGCTGACTCCAGGCAACAGCTCGGCTGCAAATCATGCACTTTCACATTCCCGTTGAATTTAACAGGCATAAAAATAACAATTTCCTAAATCATCGAGATCCAAACTACTGTACCACCAAAAAGATGGACTCATTAAAAACAAGCTTTATGGTTCACTCTTAGGCCACAAAAAAAAAAAAAGAAGAGAGAATTAAGTGTGTTTTTCTCCACTGTTTCAAACCAGTGTCGGCTCAAGATGCATCTAAACTGTCACACGCTGTGAGTGAGAGCGAAGGAAATGCGTCACTCAGAATGAATAAAACCATCATACTGATATCACAGTACATGCAGGGCTATGGATATTTTTTAATAAACTATACAGTCAGTTAACCAAAACAATTATACATACACTGCATTACAAATACAGCAGTTATTGATGTGCATGTTAAGACTGAGCTGACATGCATTTCACGAAAAGTCATTCTACATTTTTGGTTTTCTTTAAAAATAAAGGCACCCTCTTTAAAACAAATAATCATAGTACTCTCAGCCCTCCTCAGACCTTATTGACACATTTCAATTCAATTCAATTCAATTTTATTTGTTAGTTGTCTCAGGACACTTTCCATATAGAGCTGGTACAGACCAAGCTCTTTTATCTACAAAGAAACCAACAATTCCCCCATGAGCAAGCACTTGGCGACAGTGGCGAGGAAAAACTTCCTTTTAACAGGCAGAAACCTCGAGCAGAACCAGACTCTGGGTGGGCGGCCATCTGCCTCGACCAGTTGGGTGAGAGAAGGAGAGCAAGAGAGGGAGAGTGAGACAGACAGACAGACAGACAGACAGACAGACAGACACATCTTAATAAATGCTTCATCAGCATTTTGTATAAGGTCCAGAGAGCAAGACAACCTGTCTGTGTTAAGCACCATGTAGGTCCTGATAGAACCTGACAGCTTTGTGCTCTGTTGTGTTGTGTTATTTAAAAATTTTCTTAATATCAATACCCATAAATAAATGTACATTTACATTTGCACGTGCACAGGGATGTGATAGTACCAAAATCTCATGGTACGATAATACCTAGATAAAAAGTACACGATACAATAGTTATGAATAAAAGAATGAAAGAAAAGAAAGGCCTTTATTAATAAATTAGTGGCTACAGCTTTTTTTTTGTATTCATAGAAAATTTGTTTTTAACATAAAGTGCTTCTGCTTTCCATCCATCCATCCATCCATCCATCCATTTTCTATACTGTCTATCCCTTTCGGGGTTGCGGGGGGGCTGGAGCCTATCCCAGCTTCAATGGGCGAGAGGCGGGGTACACCCTGGACCGGTCGCCAGCCGATTGCAGGGCAAGATGCAAAGACAGACAACCATTCACATTCACACCTAGGAGCAATTTAGAGTCACCGATCAACCTGATCTGTGGGAGGAAGCCGGAGTACCCGGAGAGAACCCACACATGCACGGGAAGAACATGCAAACTTCACACAGAAAGGCCCCGCCTGGGGATCGAACCAGCAACCTTCTTGCTGTGAGGCACGCGCACTACCTGCTTGTGCCACCGTGCCGCCCACTTCTGCTTTCTTTCTTTCATAAAATGAAATAAAAGGAGCCAGCCATGACCTAAAGATGTGCAAAAAAAAAATTGACTATGAACAATCTGAAAACAGACACAATGCAGCAGTCAGTAGCAGTCCTTGAATAAAACAATTCAAAGAGCTGTTCCACCAGGTGACCACATGCAGGATCAGCTAGAAGCGCTGAGCACCTTCTCTGAGGCTCTGTGTCACTTTAGCTTCTGTCTCTTGGTATAGAGCTGCTATCCTGCTGCTCCACGGTGTGACTAAAGTGTGGCCTTGGTAGAATTGTAGACTTTGGCTCCAGCGTGTTTACTAACCTCTGAAATCCATCATTGTCGACCACAGGAAACGGCCTGAAGTCTTCAACTGTGTATTCACTGATGCATCTTGTTATTTCTTCAGCTCTGGACTGTTACAAGGAAGCGGAGCTCCAAATGCTTCTTTCAGGCTCCTTTAGCCTGGCTGAAGCTTTACTGCTGCTGTGATTTGAGCTTTTCTGGGTGGCAATGCGCCAAATGGCTTCTCATGTTTGATGTGTTTCCCATAGTGTAGTTGACCGTCGTCCAGCAGTATTTGCAAATTGTTTTGTATTTGTCAGTTTCCTTCTCACCATTGTGAAAATAAGCACAAATGAGCTCTCAAAGTCATTGGAGCATCTTTTTCATTATTAGCACATTCATCTGCAATTTTCTTGCTGGATGTGTTTCTAGCAGCACTACTATGCTATTCGAACAAAAACAATACAATTTCGACAAGGAGAGGGAGCAAATAACCATTTAACTTCACTGTAGACAGAGTTACATTCAAACGACATCATTGAGCCATATTTCTATCACAGTATCGCAAAATTTGATATTGTTACATCCCTAGTCATTGACCTAGCACTTCAAAATGCACCAGGTTTTGCACCAGAGATACATACTGTATATGTTCACACAGACGAGCATAAAGACATATGTGCATAACAGATGTTGTGGAGACAAAATCAAGATTCAAATTTCAACAACTTCAAAGATCATTTTAACCCCAAGGCATCAGATAAAGACAAAGACAGGCTAAACACAATTAAAGCCAGAGAATAAATGGGAGTGTTAGGGTGCCTCTTGAAGGCATCAGCAGACTCAGCCTGTCTAATGGCCATCGGCAGGATAATCCAGAGCCGAGGAGATACAACAGAAACTGGCCTTTTCTTTCCCCTCGAATGAGGCACAGCCAGCATGCCTCAGTGGTAGGATCACCGGGGTCTGCTGGTGCTGTAAGAGTGGCAAGTGCTGAGGTATTTGTAGGGGTGTGACCATGGAGAGATTTGTAGATTTGTAGAAGAGATCTCTGTCTTGTCCTCATTTAACTGAAGGATTTTGTGCCAACCAGTCCTTAATATCTTGGAGACAGTTTTATAATCCAGTGCAAAGTCAAATATTATACAGCCTCATTTTCTGATGATAGATGAACAAGATAAGCGAAACAGTCTGATTTAATAGTCAGCAGAGTCTGCAGCCATGCTAGCAGCTCTGTGAGGCTGAAGCGGTGCTTTGAGCTTAATGTTCATGTCAACATGTTTACACGCTCACAAGTGCAATGCTAACATTCTGATGTTCAGCAGATGTCATTTTTCAATATTCATTTTTAGCTTAGGGTGATAACATAATAGCATAATTGGAAAAAAAATGGCAAGAACAGCTGAGGCTGATGGGAATGTCAGTAGTATTGAGGACATTAGGTGTCAAACCAAAGGATTGGACAAATTCAATAAAAAAACAAAAATGTAATTCTCATGGTGGTGTTAGAGGAAAAGTCAGGAGATCACTAAAGTCTGAAGGATTCAAGTTTCATAGTAATCCAGCTGCAAGTTGTAGCGATAAGTCAGTCTGGACCAAAGAATGAGACTGACCGAACGACTAACCTCTAATAAAAACTAAAAATGTGGCATGTGCTGTGACTAGAAAAGGGTTAAATGAATGCAGCTCATTTTCAACAATGAAATTACATCTTAAATCTGGACTGGATGAAATTAATTTAACATTAATTCAGCCATTCATGGATTATTTGCACTGACTTGAAGCAAGAAAAAGGGTCAAAAAGGGTGTTTTGTGGTAATGCTACTTGTTCTGATTCTGTGGGGCGAATGATGCTTTTGAAAGATTTTCCATTGCACTAAAATTTGAATTTAGCTCCATTTTCAGGAGGTGATTTAGGAAGATGATAATCCTCTTGTCGGCAAACCCCTCTGAGTGGGACACAACACAACACAAAGCTATTTTCACACTTTCTCTGTGAAATACCAAAACTGGGAAGGCTGAGTGACGGGATTTGAGTGGAGTGAAAACTACAAAGTGTTGTCCCAAATTGTTCTACAGTGACTTAGAAAACAACTGCAGTTCCCTCTTCTGACTGTGCCGTTCCTCACCTCTGCTCCGTACATTCAACACAGAGGCACGTTGGTTGTCTTTTTATCTGTCAGTCATCATTAAGAGTGCTGCAGCTCTGGTGAACCTATGATCTCACTGCACAAGCTATTTGTTATCTGAAAAGAAGTGATTTGCTAATTAAGAGATTAAATTTAGCCATAACATAAATATCCAGTATGTCTGCTTTTTGATTTTCAGCTGTCTTCCTTCTGCCGTAGACAGTGGTGAAGTCTCAGGTTTATTACATATCCATGGACACATACATTACAGCAGCCTACTTCAGCAGGTCAACTGAGGAGGATAATTTGTTTCTTCTTGAAAGTATTTTATCTGAACAACTCTCAAAAGTTGTCAGGCATGGATTATGTGTAAAGTTGGCAAAAAAGAATATAAGTTTGCATCAGGTAAGAATAACTGAACGCTCATAACTACCTTTGTGGTAACAGTTTAGCATTAAAGACATTAATCCTGACTGAATTAATGTCACAGCTGCCAATACTAAAACCTGATCCCTATTATTAAACAGTTAAGTTGTGCCTTTTTTTGATAGCTTCAAAAGCTTTCATCATAATTGGGCTGCAAAGTTTAACCTAATTTTGAGATAATGTGAATGAATGCTTGTGTCCATCCACAACCGTTAGGAGTTAGTTCATCAAGATAAGATGAAGGCGGCATCAATTTGCCAGTTGCAAACCTTTGTGCCAATGCAGAAGATGTAAAGAAAAGAGTGCCATTCAAACCTCAAATGGTGAAGAAACTTTCTGGAAATGTGTTTCCATATAGGTTATGCACATTAACTCCAAATACTCCACTTCCATCAACCTTTTCTCACACAATATTTCAAAGTGTGCCTAGAAATACATTGATGGAAGCAGAGTTAATGTTCTCTTTGTTTTGCATCTTGACCTTTATTTGGTCTCCATCACTCTGTCAGTCAGTCTTATTCCTTATTTGGACTTCACAGATAAGACAAAGAGCAATGACTCACACCTGTGCTCAGTCAGTCTAAGACTAAAAACTTTACTTAAGATACCACTTTGAACCTGGATCACTGCACTGCCTCAGATTTAAACATTTGTTGTGAACATTTCATAAAGTTTAAGAAAAGAAAAAAGGATATACAGAGGTGGATTGAAGAATCCATAAATATGCACACAGGCTCTGAGAATCCAAGTAATAAAGAGTAAATGATAATTTAAACCAACTCATATTACTTCATGACCACATACAGCCCAAAGTATGTCCACAGTCCACATTTCTCCTTTTTGGAGTGATTCCTGCATGCACAGTGGCCTACCCTTGACAGAGTTGTGTCACATGGCCTGTACGTCAGCATGTATCTAGCATGGGGCCTGCTGCTCTTATTAGGACGGTGCAATCCCAGTGGATGAATAGGAATAGCAGTGTATTTCATTTACAAAGTCAAATTAATGACTTCTCTGCAATTTTTGGCCCTATTTTCAAGCCAACATTAGCCAGGATAAAAGAAAAGGAGAAAATGTGTAGATAAAATTTTTAGCCCTGTAGCCCAAAAACAAAGCATAAATTGTAGAGATCTGCAGTCTCCTCTCCTTTTCTCCATTGTGCTCCTGTGTTTTCCTCTCCTGTTGTCTCCTGTCTGTCCCTCCCCTGTCTGTCATGTCAGACTGTCTCTGCAGGGCGTGGCCTACAGGTTGGGCCCAGCCTCCTCTCCTCCTAAGCACAGCTGCGCTCAATCAAGCAATCAAGGCTCACCTGCTCACACAGTATATAAGCACCAGGTTTTCCGCCAGTATTCATCAAATTGTCAGTCTTCCTCCGTGGTAACCACCAGGACCAAGAAAATCACTAAGTACCTTTTTGTCTCGGTTTGCCTTGTCTGTTACCCGCCTCCCTGACCTCCCTCTTTGTCTGTCTGTGCTCAGGTGCCAAACCCTCACCTGTCCACCTCAGTGCCCTGCAGTCTGCTCCCACTGAACAAACTGGACCTGTCACCTCCTGGACTCAGTCATTCCCTGCCTCGTCT